>NC_025995.2:73132613-73407387 GCF_000442705.2 Elaeis guineensis | reverse complement strand
CAAATTATCGAACCAGAACTAATTGGGTTAGCCTACAATCCAGACTCTAACCTCTGAGCCAAATTAGGTTTTAACTTGATCGAGTCACATCTAAATGTGATTCGACCTTGACCCAGACTTAATCCTATTAGGCTGGTCAATTATTAGCTTTCATGATCCCACCTAACCAACTCTTGATTCGGTTTGATCAACCGCTAGACCTAATTGAGCTATCCAAGCCCGAACCCAATTTTATGAAAATATCTTAGATCTGAAATTTTTAATTTTAGACCTAATTTAATTTCATAAACTTAATACATTAATTAAGTTTGGGTTCATAAACAAAGCATGTATACTAAATCCTAAGATTTCAGGATCTAGGATTTTGCAGAAAAGTAAGTTTTGATTTCTGATTAAGGATGAACGCGCGGCACCCCTACACGTCATATGAACGCCCCATTGAATGGGAGGAGAGGGCCTTTAAATCCTACTTCGTTCTTATGACCGGACGGCCATGAGGAACACCTTAATCAGAAATATAAATTTAACTACAAAACTAGTTAGATTAAATTAACATATCACATATACAATTTAAGATCTAACTAATACATGCTTTGCATACATCTCATGTATCAAAAATCAATCTAATTAACATGCTTTCAGATCTGATACATCACATGAATATCTAAAAAATAAGATTTAAATTGAACTATTCAAAATTAAATCTATTCTAGACAAGTTACTAGATCAGTTCTACAACTAGTCTAGGCATGTAACAGATTAATTTTATGAAAAAATTAAAATTAAAATTTTATTTTTTATTTTCTAACCTAATTATAACACTTATAACATCAAAAAAATAAAAAATAAATTAGATTTAATTCATATTTTAATCTCATTAAAATATAAAACTTAAGACTATTCATGGATTCAACTAATCCTAGTCTAGTCATGCATCTCATGCATGTTAGATCATCTTAGATTTAATTTTAAATATTTTAATTTTAGATCCTATCATATCTGATATAATATCTAAAATTTTTTAATATCAAATAAATTAAAATTAAAATCAGATCTAAATTAGATCTAAAATAGAGCCAACAACCTGGCTCTGATACCATTTGAAGAAAAAACTGCCTTTTTCCTGTGTAGGATCTTCCAGATTTCATCAAATCTGGGGTGGAATAAATTTTAAATTTTTATCCTATGCTATTTCAGATCTAATGTCTATTAGATCTAATTTTATTATATAATATTTTAATTTCAAAATTAAATCTAAAAGTATGAGAAACATAGACATACCTCAAGGGTAATCTAATTACCCTGTAGATGATCGCAGCACTGCCTGAGATTCTGATGTAGCCATGCAAGCACCTGGCCTCTACTAGTATCCACTTAGGTAGGATCTGGAATGTCTTCTCCTCATGATTCTATGCACCAAAAATCAGATCTAAATCTGATTAGAAAGATCTTCAAAAGTCTTTCTGAAGTTGGAGCAGCAGCCTGTCGAAGAAGTCCTGCAGCCTTCTGTTCCAGGCGCACCACGCCTTGCACCTATGCCAGATGAATGTCCAACTTCTTGGACGTGAAGAGGGGAGAAAGGAGAGTAGAGAGGATGTGGTGAAGAGGGGAGGGGGTGGCAGCCAATGGGATTTTTGCACAAAATAAGTTCTGCCCCGAAACCCTAGGTGCAGCAGCATTTATATAGACCCTGTATGCTGCGCAGTGCCACATCATTCGACCAATCAAAAAATTTTAATAAATTCTGAAAAAATTTGATTGATGGAGTGATGTCATCTGATCACATCAGATAAGAATCCCCATGCTCTCTCCTATGTTGGCGCCAACAATGGATAGGCTCAAATAAGGTGGCGCCAAAGAGTCCAAGTTTATCAGGACTCTTTGGTTCTTATCCATTTGGGGCGCCCACTTAAATCCAATTGGGCTCATGCCATAATCTAATTATGGCACCCAATTTGATTAGGTTTAGGCATGTGGACACTCCACAAAAATCTTCCAATAAGTCCTCTTCAGTTTAAGACCCATATGTCAACTTTTGACAGATGTCCTAAAATGAAATTGGCAGGTGCTAGAAATTAGCAGGTGTTGGGTATAAAATACCCACAGCCGAAACCCTCAACGGAATCGACAGCAAGTACAGCTCCGCCCGGGCTCCTATGGGAGCCGGGCTCCACCGTCGACAGCAAGTACAGCTCCGCCCGGGCTCCTATGGGAGCCGGGCTCCACCGTCGACAGCAAGTGCAGCTCCGCCCGGGCTCCTACGGAGCCGGGCTCCACCGCCGACAGCAAGCACA
The DNA here is from genome assembly GCF_000442705.2 of Elaeis guineensis. Classification (NCBI taxonomy): domain Eukaryota; kingdom Viridiplantae; phylum Streptophyta; class Magnoliopsida; order Arecales; family Arecaceae; genus Elaeis; species Elaeis guineensis. The sequence goes on along the minus strand of NC_025995.2, from coordinate 73,405,093 downwards.
GCTCCACCCGGACCCCTACGGGAGCCGGGCTCGCCCCCGACATCAACTGCAACACAGCTCCGCCCGGACTCCTACGGGAGCCGGGCTCCGCCCTCGACATCAGCTGCAACACAGCTCCGCCCGGACTCCTACGGGAGCCAGGCTCCGCCCTCGACATCAATTGCAGCACAGCTCCGCCCGGACTCCTACGGGAGCCGGGCTCCGCCTCCGACATGAACTGCGGGTAAGCTCCGACCGGACTCCTACGGGAGCCGGACTTCTCCTCTGACTTTGGTTGCAGCACAGCTCCGCCCAGACTCCTACGGGAGCCGGGCTCCCCCTCGACATCAACTGCAACACAGCTCCGCCCGGACTCCTACGGGAGCCGGGCTCCGCCCTCGACATCAACTGCAACACAGCTCCGCCCGGACTCCTACGGGAGCCAGGCTCCGCCCTCGACATCAATTACAGCACAGCTCCGCCCGGACTCCTACGGGAGCCGGGCTCCGCCTCCGACATGAACTGCGGGTAAGCTCCGACCGGACTCCTACGGGAGCCGGACTTCACCTCTGACTTTGGTTGCAGCATAGCTCCGCCCGGACTCCTACGGGAGCCGGGCTCTGCCCTCGACATCAACTGCAACACAGCTCCGCCCGGACTCCTACGGGAGCCGGGCTCCGCCCTCGACATCAACTGCAACACAGCTCCGCCCGACTCCTACGGGAGCCAGGCTCGCCCTCGACATCAATTGCAGCACAGCTCCGCCCGGACTCCTACGGGAGCCGGGCTCCGCCTCTGACATGAACTGCGGGTAAGCTCCGACCGGACTCCTACGGGAGCCGGACTTCTCCTCTGACTTTGGTTGCAGCACAGCTCCGCCCGGACTCCTACGGAGCCGGGCTCCGCCCTCGACATCAACTGCAACACAGCTCCGCCCGGACTCCTACGGGTGCCGGGCTCGCCCTCGACATCAACTGCAACACAGCTCCGCCCGGACTCCTACGGGAGCCAGGCTCCGCCTCGACATCAATTGCAGCACAGCTCCGCCCGGACTCCTACGGGAGCCGGGCTCCGCCTTCGACATGAACTGCGGGTAAGCTCCGACCGGACTCCTACGGGAGCCGGACTTCACCTCTGACTTTGGTTGCAGCACAGCTCCGCCCGGACTCCTACGGGAGCCGGGCTCTGCCTCCAGCATCGATGACATCAGCACAGCTCGATCCGGACTCCCACGGGAGCCGGACTCCGCGCCAACATCAGAACAGCTCCGCCCGGACTCCTACGGGAGCCGGGCTCCGCTCTTAGTATCAACTGCTGGTAAGCTCCATCTGGACTCCTACCAGAGCCGGACTTCACCATTAACTTTGATTGCAGCGCAGCTCCGCCCGGACTCCTACGGGAGCCGGACTCCGTCGCCAACATCAGGACAGCTCCGCCCGGACTCCTACGGGAGCGGGCTCCGCTCACGACCCCTACCGCCAGGAGGACCTCACCCGGAGCCCAACAGAAACCGGGCTCCGACCGTTGTCGAGCTTCAATCGATAGATCCACGCCCCCTGACAGGCCCTCAAAACGGCCACGACCCTGCTCCACTTCCTGTGGCAGACTCCGCGCAGTACCATCATTCCCTGACAGGCCGCAGTAACCCTAGCCGCCCTGCTCCACTTCCTGCGGTGGACTCCGCACAGCTCCACTATCCTCTGGCAGGCCACAGTGGCGGCCACGAACCTGCTCCACCTCCTGCGACGGATACCATGCGATTCTCCTATCCGCTGACAACGGACACTGCTCCACCCCTCATAACAGATTCCACATGGCGGGCCGAGGTGATGGCCACGTGTCCACTCCACTATCTTCCGCAATCAATTCCCCTGACCATGGGCGGCCCACTACCAGGCGGTTACAAACGTCGCCATCAATCCGTTGCCTCCTCGCCTATAAAAGGGGGATCCAGATACATTATTCTTTAAGCTCCTTTTCCTTATCTCAAAACTCTGCTAAATTCTCCGTTCGAGCACTCCATTCTTGTTGAGGAAAAAACTGACTTGAGCGTCGGAGGGTCTTGCCGGAGCAACCCCACCTCCAGTTTAGACTTCCCTTGCAGGTCCCGGCTGTGACCGCGGCTTCCCCGACTCCAGCTTCTCCGGCGCAAGTGGATTTTTGCACCAACAGGATTGGCGCTAGAGGAAGGGCTGTGTCTTCGCAGCACCCTTGTTCTTGAAGGAGTGTTCAATGGAGCTGCCTCCGACCGTCTCTCCGTCATCCACTCCTAATCCTCCCCCGCGAGATCGACACCCGATGCCTTGCGCAGGGCGTCCACCCGGCGGTCCACGGCCTCCGCGGCCAAATCTCGGGCTCCGACCTCCCCTCCCGTTTCTCAGCCAGCTCCTCCTCCCCCTCCGGCGACGGTGGTCGGCGCGGAGCAGTTTGACTTGCTGGCGCAGCAGGTCAAAGGCCTCGTCGAGGCCGTACAGGCAATGCAGCAGCAGCCACCGCAGGCGTCGGCGCATCCGGAGGGGGCATCTCCGGAATGCCAGAACCCGACGGTGGGGCGGGCCACCTGGGCCAGCCGCCCCGTCCTTCCCGGGAAGGCGAATTCGAGGGTAGAGAGCCCTCAATCGGACCACGACTCCACCCCTGGAAGATCCCTGCCCCCGTTCTGCCAAAGGACCCTCGAGACTCGAAGTCGAGAGGATTTCCTGGACCGGAGGCTCCAGGAGATGAACCGGTGGATCGAAGAACTCCGCCACACGCCTCTCGCTTATGGTGAGGATATCTGCACTGACCCTCCCTTCTCCCAAATGATTATGCAGGAACCGATCCCGCCGAATTTCAAGCTCCCCCAGTTTGAAAGCTACGACCGGACGTCGGACCCGGTGGATCATCTGGAGGCCTTCCGAACGATGATGCTGCTTCACGGAGCTCCCGACGCCATCTTGTGCCGGGCTTTCCCGTCTACCTTGAAGGGAGCAGCAAGGAACTGGTACTCGGCTCTGAAGCCGGGTACCATATTCTCCTTCGATCAAATGAGCCACCAATTCGTGGCCCATTTTGTCAGCAGCCGGCGCCCCCGGAAAGGTTCGGAGTCCCTCATCAACATCAAGCAGAGGGAAGGGGAGTCCATCCGGGCCTACGTCAACCGCTTCAACATCGCAGTGTTGGAGGTCCGGAACCTGGACCAGTCAGTTGCCATGGCCGCCCTGAAGGGTGGCCTTCAGAAGAATGACCTCTTGTACTCCCTAGAGAAGAAGTACCCCAGGGATTTTGCTGATCTACTGGCTTGGGCTGAAGGATACGCCCGAGCGGAAGAGGCCTTCAAAATGAAGGACGAAGAAACTGCGAGGGAGCGTCAGGCGGGAGATTCTAGTAAGCCCGCAGTCGAGAAAGGGCCAAAGGAAGCCCGGCCTCGCTCCCGATCCCCTCCTGGACATAAGCATGCCCATACTCCCCCCAGGGCGCGCAGGCAGAGAAGCCCGGACAACAGGTTTCGGCGGGGTTCCCCGCCAGGGAAGTTCCGCAACTACGCCCCCCTCAACGCCTCGAAGGCCCAGGTACTGATGGAGGTCAGGGAGCTGCTCCCTAGGCCGGAGAGGATGCGCACGCACCCCGGGAAGCGCAACCCCAACAAGTTCTGCCTCTACCACCGCGACCACGGCCACGACACTGAAGAATGCATCCAGCTCCATGACGAGATCGAGGAGCTCATCCGGTGAGGTCGACTCGACAGATTCATCCGCCGCAGGCCTGAGGGTAGAGGAGATCGGCCAAGAGCCCTCCCACCGCTCGAACTGCAGAAAAGGGAGGAGCAGCCCGGGGACCGGCCTCCTATCGGGACCATCGACTCCATCGTCGGAGGGCCTCAAGAAGGAGCGGGAATACTGTAAATGTATCGCTTACTATTTCGCTTTGAATCTACCTTTCTTTTTAGCTAACATGCTCCTCCCACCTAGCGTGGATGTATTATGACCGGATATGATTCCTCCAAAAGCACGGCCATGTCAGGAACAGGAGGAGAACCTCATCCTGACATGAGCAAGGTCAAAGGCCCGGTTCTTTTAGACCGGATGGGGGAAGAGGCCTCACAACGCCCTAATGTGCCCCCACAGCCTTGTTAGGGACAGGAGGAAAACCTCGCCCTAACATGAGCAAAGTCAAAGGCCCGATTCTTTTAGACCGGATGGGGGGAGAGGCCTTACAACGCCCTAATGTGCCCCCACAGCCCTGTTAGGGACAGGAGGAAAATCTCGCCCTAACTTGAGCAAAGTCAAAGGCCCGGTTCTTTTAGACCGGATGGGGGGAGAGGCCTTGCAACGCCCTAATGTGCCCCCACAGCCATGTCAGGAACAGGAGGAGAACCTCATCCTGACATGAGCAAAGTTGAAGGCCCGGTTCTTTTAGACCGGAGGGGGGAGAGGCCTTACAGTGCCCTAACGTGCCCCCACAGGCCAGGCTGATAACGAGAACCTCGCGCCGGCTCAAGCAAAATGGAAGACCCGGACTCCTACGGGAGCCGGGTTCCGCCGCCAAGGAAAGCTTCACCCGGACTCCTACGGGAGCCGGGTTCCGCCGCCAAGGAAAGCTTCACCCGGACTCCTACGGGAGCCGGGTTCCACTACCGAGGTAAGCTTCACCCGGACTCCTACGGGAGCCGGGTTCCGCCGCCAAGGTAATCTTCACCCGGACTCCTACGGGAGCCGGGTTTCGCCGCCCAGGAAAGCTTCACCCGGACTCCTACGGGAGCCGGGTTCCACCGCCCAGGAAAGCTTCACCCGGACTCCTACGGGAGCCGGGTTCCGCCGCCAAGGAAAGCTTCGCCCGGACTCCTACGGGAGCCGGGTTCCGCCGCCAGGGAAGCTTCGCCCGGACTCCTACGGGAGCCGGGTTCCGCCACCAGGGAAGCTTCGCCCGGACTCCTACGGGAGCCGAGTTCCGCCGCCAGGGAAGCTTCACCCGGGCTCCTACGGGAGCCGGGCTCCGCCGCCAAGAAAGACTTCGCCCGGGCTCCTAAGAAAGCCGGGCTCCATCCGCTACTTCGCCAGCAAGGGTTAAAAATGGTGGCGAGGCTTGGCCACATGACGAGATCAGATGGAAGGAAAGAGCCCCTTCCCACGACGACCTCTAAGCCAAACAGGCCAAACGACGAGAAAGGGTCAACGAACGACAATATCGGTGCTACGCGCAGACAAGGTAACACAAAGTACTTTTTCCTCATTTCCGATATATGTACTACAGGGCCAGGACGGCCAGAGAAAGAGGGACAAAACGACAAGAAAAAAAAAAGGGGCAGTTACAAAAAGGGGGTGACTACAAAAGAACTCTAAGGAGGTCCTGCTCCCTCTAACCTAGGGTGATCACCTCCATCCCCCAACCAGGACTGCCTCAGGCTCTCCACCATTTCCTCTAGTTCTTCCTTCTTTTGCAGCATATCCTGGAGCGCCTGACGAAGTCACCGGCTCTCAGCCTCCGCTTCCCAATGCCACTTCCGCAAAACTTCGGACTCCACCTCTGCGTCCGCGACGGCCTTCCGCTCAAGCCCCAGTTGGATTTTTACTTGTTGCAGCTCGGCTGTCTTCTCCCCAAGGGAGACAGAAATCCCCTCGACGGTGCCTCTCAAGGCGTGGAGCTCTTCGGTATCTTGGGCGTTAGTAAGCTGCGCCCTAGTAACCAGCTGCTTCTGGAGGTCGGAGACCTTCTGCGACCATTTCTGCTCATCCTGCGCTGTGAGCCGGGATGAGTTCCCTTCCAGCTGGCCGATCCTCCTCTTCGTAGCTGACAGCTCCACCTTAAGGGCGCTGATCCTGGCTTCTTGAGCCCAAGTTCGGTCGCTGGCGCTCTTCTTACATTCCTCGAGCTCCTTTGTGAAGTTCGCCTTCCTCCGGCTGTAGTCCATGATTGCCTTCACTTGGAGACTCCTGAAGTGGGCGGCCTCAGCGGCGGCCTCGGAATAGCATTTCTTCGCCTGGCAGAGCTCGCCCTCCGACTTCTTCAACTTCTTCGTCAGGTGGAGGACCTCCTTTTTCAGCCGTTGGATAGTTGACTTCAGCGGGACCCCCAGGGGCAAGGGGAGTGCTTCGGCAGGACACTGCCATCGGAAGAAGCAAACGTCAAAGACCAACTCACTACAAGAAGAAAGGCAGAAAAGAAGGAGCAAGGGGAAGGAAAGGCCATCCACAATAAGAAGTTCGACTTTATTGATTAATTTTGAAGACAAGCGGAAAGGAAATATGGCGACAAAAGAAAGATACAAGATCGGAGGTCTCAGACCTCGGGGGCAGGGGGTGGAGAGCTCGGCGCGGGGGGTGCGACTGCGGTAGCGGCGGACGAAGGGTGGCCTCGTCGTCAGACTCCTCCAAAAAGCCGAGATCAAGGTCGGGGTATCTACTGGCCACCCTCTCTCGGCAGAGTTCGAACCCCTTGGTAAACGCCTCCAGGCCGAACTGGACGTTTAGCTCCCTCATCTCCACGGAGGCCTTGAACTCCTCCACCGCAAGGGTCCTGGCCTCCGAGACCAGAACCGGAGTTTGCTCGGCCAGATGGACGACCTCGGCCTCCGCCTTCCTTGCCGACTCCTCCAAGCTTCGCCTCTCCTCCTCCCGGGCTCGTCTTTCCTCTTCCCGATCTTGTCTCTCTCTCTCCAGGGCCTCCCGGAGGGCGGCCACCTCGGCCGTCTTCGCTTGAAGACGAGCAACCTCGTCTTGGCAGCGCTCCTCCGCCCGAAGAAGGTCCCTTCTCATGCGGCCCGATGCCTCGACATAGGCGAAGAGCTGGTGCCCGATCTGCAAGGACAGATAGAGAATTACAACAAAGACCGAGCAACTGTGCAAATAAAAATCCGCTTACCTCAAGAAAGGACCCCAAAGTGTCCCAGGCTCGCTGCTTGGGATCGGTGCGGTCGATCCTCTCCACGACATCGGACAGAATGCAGCCATCGAGTAGCCGCCGGATCAGAGCCTTATCGTTGAAGGGGTTCTCCGATCCCCCCTCGGAGTAGACGGACTCATCTACGGTGGCTCGGTGGCTGTTCACCCTGCGGGCCACCGATTTCCTCCTCCTCCCCGCGGCGGGCGCCTCCGTGGGGCGAACCTCCAGAACGGGGACCCCGATCGGCGGGCTCCTTGGGGAAGCCCGGGGGGCCGCTGGCTCGACATCTGAAGGAATGTCGATGGCCGGGGTCGCCTGGACGGGCGCGGCCAGGCTCGTCTCCTCCACCCTGGCCCTCTTCGCCGAACTAGAGGTCGTCATGCCCTTCCTCTTCTGGGCTCTCATAGCCTTGGCGAGCATCCGCGTGGCTTCGGCGTCCATTGCTAAAAAAAAAAAAAAAAAAAAAACAACACAAAACAGGAAAAGAAAAGAAGAAAGAAGAAGCGGCACCGATCAGTCCAGAGTCAAAAAAAAAAAAAAAAAAAAAAGAAAAAGAGAAAAGAAGAGAAAGAGAGAGAAGAAGAAGGCAAGAAAAGGAAAGATAAATACTTGCTGGATCCTGAGGGCTCAGGCCGATGTTGAAAAGAAGCTGCTCCCTCAGAAGGTTAGGAAGGGAAGAGCGGGATAACTCAGAAGCTTCTGGGCAGCCTGGTGGTCGTCCTCTCCTAGGCTGGGAGCCCGACGGACGGAATCCCTCAGAGACCCCCAAGGGGGCAGACCTAGTTCCAGGGTCGGGCAGTAGACAAAGAGAAATTTCTCCTTCCAGTTGTGAATCGAAGAAGGGGCGCCCTTCAGCAACCCCTTCTTACCGAACTGGGGGGAGAAGTACCACCAGTCCTTCGCTGAAGGATGGCGTTTGAAGGTGTAGAAATGTCTGAACAGGGAGAGGGATGGCTGGACCTCGGCTATATGGCAGAGAGAGAGAAACCCTATCAAAAACCTAAAGGAATTTGGGGCGACGGAAGCGAGAGAAATGTCTAAGAAGTGAAAGAAGGCGGCAACAAAGACTGGAAGTGGAAGCCGGAGTCCGACGCGAAATGCCTCCTGGTACAAACAAAAGCGACCAGGAGGGGGAGCGCTGGCCCGATCAGAGGGGCCAGGAAGCTCCAGGTCGTACTCCGAAGGAACCCCGTACCGAGCCCTTATCAGAAGGAGTTCGTTCGGAGTCGACGAACATGGAATGGCGCCCGGTGCGAAAACCGGGTGAGGCCCTGCCCCGAATGCGGGTTCGTCCGCAGAGACAGGGGCCTGGGGGTTCGAAGCAGAAGAACTCCTAGAACTTACGGGGGCAGAAGAGTCGGAAGATATTTTTTTTGGGGGGAGAACCTAAAGGGCCCTAGAAAGGCAAACCAAGAAGGGAACGAGACGCCGAAGGTCAACTCAGAAGAAGACACAAAAGAAATGAAAAGAGGAGAAGCCCCTAGGCGGTAAGAAGAAGAAGGTTGGCACTAACCTATCTTGCTCTGGGGACCTGGGGGGCGAGAAACGAAAGGCGCCTACGGCTCGAGAAGGCGTTCGCTAGAGCAGACTCTCAGGGAGAGGACAGACGCCAGCAAGAAATCAGAAATGGAGTGGGATGCCTGAAGGGGGGAGGACGGGTTTAAATAGATCCTGGGATCCGACGCCATAATGATCTCGAATCCCCCCAGGCCAGTCCGCATCCGACGCGTGTCCCACTCCCCGTGGCAGACGGCTAAAGGCGGCTGGTGGTTGGAAGGGTCATAATTGTGCCGTACCTAGGCCAGCGTACCTGCGGGGTCTTCGAAGCATCCCCTCGTACCGCCCCAATTCGAAAAGACTCCGGCATGCGCTCATTTAATGCCAAAATATCTGAGAGCGGCAGGACGCGGGATTCGAAGGGACGGTTCTGGCTGTACCTCTATGTACTTCCTTCGTTTGAAATTCAAACTCGGATGTGGGGGGACTGGTGTTGGGTATAAAATACCCATAGCCGAAACCCTCAACGGAATCGACAGCAAGTGCAGCTCCGCCCGGGCTCCTACGGGAGCCGGGCTCCACCGTCGACAGCAAGTGCAGCTCCGCCCGGGCTCCTACGGGAGCCGGGCTCTACCATCGACAACAAGTGCAGCTCCGCCCGGGCTCCTACGGGAGCCGGGCTCCACCGTCGACAGCAAGTGCAGCTCCGCCCGGGCTCCTACGGGAGCCGGGCTCCTACGGGAGCCGGGCTCCACCGCCGACAGCAAGCACAGCTCCGCCCGGACCCCTACGGGAGCCAGGCTCCACCCCCGACATCAACTGCAACACAGCTCCGCCCGGACTCCTACGGGAGCCGGGCTCCGCCCTCGACATCAGCTGCAACACAGCTCCGCCCGGACTCCTACGGGAGCCAGGTTCCGCCCTCGACATCAATTGCAGCACAGCTCCGCCCGGACTCCTACGGGAGCCGGGCTCCGCCTCCGACATGAACTGCGGGTAAGCTCCGACCGGACTCCTACGGGAGTCGGACTTCTCCTCTGACTTTGGTTGCAGCACAGCTCCGCCCGGACTCCTACGGGAGTCGGGCTCCACCCTCGACATCAACTGCAACACAGCTCCGCCCGGACTCCTACGGGAGCCGGGCTCCGCCCTCGACATCAACTGCAACACAGCTCCGCCCGGACTCCTATGGGAGCCAGGCTCCGCCCTCGACATCAATTGCAGCACAGCTCCGTCCGGACTCCTACGGGAGCCGGGCTCCGCCTCCGACATGAACTGCTGGTAAGCTCCGACCGGACTCCTACGGGAGCCGGACTTCACCTCTGACTTTGGTTGCAGCACAGCTCCGCCCGGACTCCTACGAGAGCCGGGCTCCGCCCTCGACATCAACTGCAACACAGCTCCGCCCGGACTCCTACGGGAGCCGGGCTCCGCCCCCGACATCAACTGCAACACAGCTCCGCCCGGACTCCTACGGGAGCCAGGCTCCGCCCTCGACATCAATTGCAGCACAGCTCCGCCCGGACTCCTACGGGAGCCGGGCTCCACCTCCGACATGAACTGTGGGTAAGCTCCGACCGGACTCCTACGGGAGCCAGACTTCTCCTCTGACTTTGGTTGCAGCACAGCTCCGCCCGGACTCCTACGGGAGCCGGGCTCCGCCCTCGACATCAACTGCAACACAGCTCCGCCCGGACTCCTACGGGAGCCGGGCTCCGCCCTCGACATCAACTGCAACACAGCTCCGCCCGGACTCCTACGGGAGCCAGGCTCCGCCCTCGACATCAATTGCAGCACAGCTCTGCCCGGACTCCTACGGGAGCCGGGCTCCGCCTCCGACATGAACTGCGGGTAAGCTCCGACCGGACTCCTACGGGAGCCGGACTTCACCTCTGACTTTGGTTGCAGCACAGCTCCGCCCGGACTCCTACGGGAGCCGGGCTCCGCCTCCAGCACCGACGACATCAACACAGCTCGATCCGGACTCCCACGGGAGCCGGACTCCGCCGCCAACATCAGAACAGCTCCGCCCGGACTCCTACGGGAGTCAGGCTCCGCTCTTAGTATCAACTGCTGGTAAGCTCCATCCGGACTCCTACCAGAGCCGGACTTCACTATTAACTTTGATTGCAGCGCAGCTCCGCCCGGACTCCTATGGGAGCCAGACTCCGCCGCCAACATCAGGACAGCTCTGCTCGGACTCCTACGGGAGCCGGGCTCTGCTCACGAACCCTACCGCCAGGAGGACCTCACCCGGAGCCCAACAGAAATTGGGCTCCGACCGTTGTCGAGCTTCAATCGACAGATCCACGCCCCCTGACAGGCCCTCAAAACGGCCACGACCCTGCTCCACTTCCTGTGGCAGACTCCGTGCAGTACCATCATTCCCTGACAGGCCGCAGTAACCCTAGCCGCCCTGCTCCACTTCCTGCGGCGGACTCCGCGCAGCTCCACTATCCTCTGGCAGGCCACAGTGGCGGCCACGAACCTGCTCCACCTCCTGCGATGGATACCATGCGATTCTCCTATCCGCTGACAACGGACACTGCTCCACCCCTCATAACAGATTCCACGTGGCGGGCCAAGGTGATGGCCACGTGTCCACTCCACTATCTTCCGCAATCAATTCCCCTGACCATGGGCGGCCCACTACCAGGCAGTTACAAACGTCGCCATCAATCCGTTGCCTCCCCCGCCTATAAAAGGGAGATCCAGATACGTTATTCTTTAAGCTCCTTTTCCTTATCTCAAAACTCTGCTAAATTCTCCGTTCGAGCACTCCATTCTTGTTGAGGCAGAAAACTGACTTGAGCGTCGGAGGGTCTTGCCGGAGCAACCCCACCTCCGGTTTAGACTTTCCTTGCAGGTCCCGACGGCGACCGCGGCTTCCCCGACTCCAGCTTCTCCGGCGCAAGCGGATTTTTGCACCAACAGCAGGTGTTGTCTTAAATTCATCTCATGAATTAAGACAAACTTTTACTGAGCTGGACAAGCTTCATTTAGACTGAGAGAAACTTTTTCAAGATTCTCTGAATGAGCCAGATCATATTTGGCTCGGTAGAGACAGAAAAGATTACACGAGGAGAAAGTTAGGCTCAATCGAGTGCTAGCACGATTTCCTTGAACCTAATTGGATCTTATCCAAATCAATTGGGCTAGCCCAATTGATGACATCAAGACCCTAACCCTTGTTTGTATGACCCAGTTAGGTTCAATTCTGTATGGTAATGAGACATGTCATGATCTCATCATTGACATCATCGAAACTCCTTTCAATGGATCAGAACTCTGCTGATTCAGACAATTAGAATGATCGATCATCAAAATCATTCTAATTGCTCCTAAAATCCACCAGTGACACCTAGCAGTATATGGTGGCAATTCATCAGAACTGAAGATGAACCTCTCAGTGCAGCTACCTGTGTGATTGAGTTCCTCTATCATGAGTCCCGACTAAATTAGGGTTAAGGTGAACTCGTCAAACCCAACATCAGTCATATGAATCAATCGATCGATTCGAGTCCGATGTGAAACCCCAATGGAAAACTTTTTTCTATTATTTCACTCTGCCATGGCCATGGGCTTAAGGACTCGATCTTTCGATCGCCATAGGACTACTCCTCTCATCTATCGAGGTTGATAGATCCCATCTTGATGCGATCTGGTTCCTACAATGAATATGCTACAGCCAACATACACCTCAGGATTCTGGATGGCTAGGAGACTGAGTTATGGTGTAGTCAAACTATAACACACTCAAGGTGAACCGACGATGCACCTCAGGTCAAAGAACTAGACACACAACTGCAGCATCGAGCTAGTCATCGACGAGAAGGTAGATTTTCTTATGACTACTCGAGGTGGTCACGCTCAGTACTCTCGTTCTCAATGAATATTTATACTCTCACTCTGGTGTCTCCACACCGTAGACTCAAGACTCATCTACCCTAAAGAAGCGATCGTACACCAATCTTCCAGATCGATCACCATCCTCGTGATGATCCTATGGTCAGGAGCAGTTTATGAGTTAGTTATGTAAATCATGCCTTAAATTTTCAACTCTTGAAAATATGAATTAATATTTCCACTAACTCAAAGAATGTATCACACACACAATGTACACAATGTGATAGAAGAATAACTCTTTTATTCATTTATAGTCAAAATTACAATTTTACCCTTAGATCTGTACATGAATGTGTCAGTTGATCTGGCATCTAGGGCACACACATCTAACACTTTAGTACTGGACCATCTAAGTTTCTAATTCAGTGACAGAAAGATACTGGGTACAGTCAAGTACTTATCAAGTCGATGTGTGAGTCAAGATGAAATTGACTCCTCTAAATTGGTAGGAGATATACATTAGTGTATTTTAATTTAGTAAAATCTTGACCAGGATAATCTATGTGATGGATTTGAAAAGTTGAAATGTAATGTGGTCAACTATATTAGGGTTGACAATCAAACCCTAGGTCACCTTGAGCATTAGGATCAAAGGGATGAATTATACGGTAACCATGTGCCAGTAGGTTCTAGAATGTTGCTTTGCAATCTTTCGACCTATTCGAACGTCGAGTCTCATTGCTAGATGGTTATATCGATTAGTATAGAAAGTTATTCATATGCTACCAACTTAAGTTCGAACTTATGGGATCACACACATTAGAAGATTCGATCAGATCTGATGGCTGAAGGGTCCAATTGGATTGTGACTCTGGTGAGGAGTCCCACTGGATTGGGACTCTGGATGAGAGTTCCATGGGACTGAAACTCACTATTAATAGAGAATTAATTAGTAATTAGATTACTAATTAACTCAATTTGATTGAGTAAAGAGTTTTGGATCAAGTCTAATTGAATTGGATTCAGTTTGACTTAGATTGAGTTTGATATGATCAAATCTGATTGCAAGAAAAATTTGATCCTGATTCGATCAAGATTTGGACTCAGCTAATTTCTAATTGAGTTAAGAATTTATTAAGATAATTAGGCTTATAATTTGATGAGGTTCATTTCTAATATTTGGTTCAAACCAAATTTGATTTGGTTTAGAATTAATTTGGAAATGGAAAGTCTAAGCCAATAGGGACTATCTCTTTATCCTTGCACCACCCTGGACCCATGCACCTAATCTCGATGCCAAATTGGATTTGGCTTGAGATTTTTGGCACGATGAGAGTGGGCCCAACAAGGATGGGTGGAAATGCATGATGAATCATGATCTTATCTCTTGTCTAATTTGAATGCGATCCGAATTAGAGGTAAGGAGAAGAGAAAGAAAGAGATTTTTCAAAAAAGAAAAGAAGGGAGGCACCAATTGTAGCTATTCTAATTTTTTTTGAAGAATTTTTGGCATGTGAGACACCTAATTTCTTTCTTCATGCCATCTATTTTTTTTGGAATTTTTAGGATGCCAAATTGGTGTTTGATGTGGACTCTATTGGTGCCATCCTTTTGACCTAAACCCTAATCCCTATTCTATATAAAGGGGGCTCCAATAGTGGATGCCCCATCTTCAATCCTTTGTCAGTTTATTTTTTGTCCAAAGCTCTTTCTCTTCTCCTCTCCCTCTTCCAGATATTCTCTCCCTTTGGAGCATCCGAGGCCTGTGAAGAAGAAGGGAGAAATCAACCTCAAAGATCCTTGCAAGCTAGCACTTCCAAGGAGCCTGGTCTGTGCCGATCTTTATGTGGACATTCTATAGAGGCTAGATGACTTTGTGTGGCTGTGAGCAATTTGAAGGAGAGCCTATCCAAGTGTTGGACCTATAGAGATCAAGAATTTTCAGTTTGATAATGGTTTCTAAACTTTTTTGATCATTTTTGTTAGATCTAACGGTTAGATCTAGAATTACAGCATCGATTAGATTGATGCAACTTTTATTTTTCAATCTCATATGCATATTAAATCATATTATTTATCTTGACATAGTAGTATAGATTAGATCTTATGCATATAATTTAGATTAATTATTTAATCTTATAGTTCACTACATAAAATTTTTGAAATTACATGCATAGTACTACCATATGTTTCCTTCAAAACATGGTATAGTGACGTCAGCCAGGGGTTGAGATATGATTGCCAATTATGGGTGGAAGCATGGTGGCCCATCACAGGCTGGAGCATGAATAGATCTAGTCCAGTGTCAAAATAATAATGTTATTTAGATCAGAACTATGTTAATCATTTAATAATAAACAATCTCATTGAATTATTATGGAACAGAATTGTTGATTATGATATATGACATGTATAATAGAATTGCGTAGAATGATATTATTCAACTATCATATTAATGATGTATAGATCTTATTATTATTCTATTAGTTATATATATTGTTAAAAGATGTCTCATATTCATACCGGTGTGAGTGTTAGAGATTCTTAATTATTGGGCTGTTAAGCTCCCACTCTCTTTTTCTTTAAGATTTGTTCAATGCATAGTATCGATCAGGTTGGGCATAGAGTTTTGAGCGATGGAGTCCTTAGATAGTGAGTTGATTTTTTGATACCAAATAAATATTTCAATTTTGTAAACATTGTTCAATAAAGATGGATTTGTTTGATTTCATAAATATGATTGGAACTTTATAATTCTTTTCTGGCAATTCCTACCAGGGTCAGAGCGGATTGAAAGAACTTTGTTATGTTTTTGAGTCTAAAGAGTAGATGTTCTTGTGGATTTGTTTATTATTTAGGCCATGCATATTCTTTAGGACTTGCCCTAGGGAGTGTGCGATCATCATGTATCCAACCCAGATGCTCGGTTCAGAGCATGACAGAGTGGTATCAAAGTTTAAGATTTTGATCTTTAGGGACTGTGATTTAAGGAGTATTTAAACATAAGATTACGATTACTAAGGATGTGACAAAATAATATTAAAGCTTAGGTTATGATCACATGGGACTATAACTTAAGTGGTATTCGAGTATAAGGTTATGATCAATAGAGACATGATAGAAACTGCATAAGGGATTCAAAGTTTGAATTCTGAATTATTAGGTATTATGATGAAAATTATATATAAGTAGTATATGATACATATAACAGAATTGATGGGTTGTGTCTTGAATTTCAATAAATAGGCTTGATCTAAGTGTAAGGGGGAGTTGACCTTTGAATATAAGATGATTATACTAATAAGTTATGCTGAGTTATATATACTTGATCAATTATTATTAGATGATTTTGAAATTCTAAATTTGATATAGGTGAATATCATGTTGACTTTTCTAATTTTGATGTTAATCGTTTGATTATTACCATTTTGAGCTTATCGGAAGAAAGTTTGTTTAGGACGTAGCCTAAGAAAGAATTGCATCGAAAAAGAGAAGAATATTTTTTTAAGCATTGAACCTACAAGAGGATCATGTATAAACTCACATGTAAATGAAAAGTATCTTTGGTTCTATTGATGGATTGGATTTTATTGTGAGAGCATGACATAAAAAATATTGAAACTTAGGGTTATGATCACTAGGGATTGTGACAGAGGTGATTTATAGGGTTTAAATTTTGATGAACAATTTGGTATCTTGGACTATAATTTGAGGGGTTGACAAACTTGTGACCTTAGTTGGCCTAGAGATTATATAGCAAACCTAAAATATTTGGTGGATTAAATCAGAATGCACAGCAAAATCATGATGGTTTAGTGAATGTGTCATGGTAAAGCATTTTAATTTCTTTTCTGAAACAAAAAGTCTATTTAGGAACTCTAGGATGACATGATGGATGTGCACCTTTAAAATTTATACCTCAAGCAAGCTAATTTTGAGGATAAAATTATTTTAAGAGGGAGAAAATATGAGAATCCAGATATTTTGTACCTTGTAGCATGAATCTTGAAGCAAGGACAAAAAAAGAAAATAAATAAATAAGTCACACTGTGAGGGTGGGAAAAAATAGGACTCTGGTTAGGAGTCTTGTCTCCTAATTTCCATTGAAAAACTAAGACAAATCCCACTAAAACTCATTAAAATGATCCTGATCCTTGCCTATAAATAGAGATACCCTCTTACTTGTTTTCCACCACAAATTGCTCAAAAAATTGCCATCAATTTGTCTTCATTAAGCCCTTTTCCTTGAGATTTCATCGAAGAGATCATCGATTTCCCTCGTCGGACTGAGGTAACCTCTTTCTCTTTCCTTCTCTTCCTTTTTTCCCGATCATTCTTTTATCATTGATGCTTGGATTTGAGCCGACAAGTCGTCGATTTGAGTTTGAAATAGGCTCCTTTGTTCTGAGCTTTTTCTTTTATTTTAAGATTTTTACCAACTTCCATGGGCCATAGTCACCGAGGGATCCACTCCTAGCTATCACCGAGTGCCACCATTGACTCCTAGCTCCTTATCTTGCACCGTCGTCGATGATCACCACTAGGGGTGGATTGTGGGGGTGGCTGGCCTCCATATATCTCCTTCCCTATTTCAATAGAGAAGAAAGAAAACAAGAAGAAAGAAAGAAAAGAAAAAAAAGAAAAGAAAAGAAATGAAATAAAATGAAAAAAAAGAAGAGTTTTCTCTCTCTCTCTCCTTTCTTCTCTCTCTACCTTGTCTCTTTGTGAGTTTCTCTCTCCATTTTTTATCTCTATAACTTTCTCTCTTCATGTATTTCTCTTTTAAAAAATTCTATGGACTAGTAGAGGGTCTAGATGTCTAGAGATACTTGGATTGACTAGTTAATCTTGGGAGGGATCTCGAACCTTCATTGTGAGGGTCATTTACTATGATTTTCTACTATCCCTAATTATCTATGATTTTATATTTGACCACAACCATGTAGAGGTGTGACTATCTACATAAGATGTTGAGGGGAACACCTTGGTTCTGAGTTCGTAGATTGAGAAGTTCATTGATTACTATGTTGAATCAATCACCGATAGAGGTAAGCATTCTTCAACACGATCACTCACATGCTTATGAAAAATTAAATCTATATGATCGATGTATATTCTATATTTATTGATATGGATATTACACACTGTTAAATTGATGTTGCTTGAATTATAATTAATTGATGCTTAATAATTATTGAGTAAAAAAATATGATTTAACATAATTGATGGGATGGATGGCATTTGGATTAGCCAGTCATGCAAGAAATATAGTGTACATGCTACATCAATCTCGAACTAGGGTGCAACATTGTTTGGCCTACCATAGGCTGGAGCATGATTGTGATTAATCTAATGCCAAAAATTTGATTATGACTTTAATAATATGGATGGGGCATAGGTGGTATTTGGTCTATTCAGCCATGCAAGAAACACAGTGTGTGTGCTGGGTAGCCTCAAGTTAGGACACAACGTTGTGTTTGGCCGATCATGGGCTAGAGTATAGTTGTAATTAGTCCAATATTAAAAAGATAAACATAACATGTGGGAAAGGAAAGCATATGGATAGTCGGCCATGTGTGAAATGTGGTGTATCAATTGTGGACTGAGATGTTTGGCTTGCTACAGGCTAAAGCATGATTGTGACTAGTCCAATGTCAAAATCAAATCAAGATGATGAATGGTGTTTAATTGAAGGAAATCTAGACTAGCCGGCACATGAGAAACATGGTATAATGATACAATCCATGGGATAAGATATTATTGCCGGCCATAGGTGGAAGTGTGGTGGCCTACCACGGGTTGGAGCATGAGTGGATTTAGTCCAGTGTCAGAATAATAATATTGTTTGGATTAGAACTATATTAATCATTTAATGATAAACAATCTCATTGAATTATTATTGAATGGAATTATTGATTATGATATGTGACATGTATAATAGAATTATGCATGATGATATTATTCAACTATCATATTGATGATGTATGGATCTTATTATTTTTCTATCAATTATATATATTGGTAAAAGATGTTTCATATTCATGATGGTGTGAGTATCAGAGATTTTTATTGAGCTGTTAAGCTCACACCCTCTTTTTCTTCCGACTTGCAGGATGCATAATATCGATCGGGTTGGATGTGGAGTTTCGAGTGATGAAGTCCTTAGTTAGTTGATTTTCTGATATCAAATAAATATTTTAATTTTATGGACCTTATTCAATAAACATAGATTTGTTTGATTTGATAAATATGATTGGAACTTTATAATTCTTTCGATGTTCTTATGAATTTGTTTATTATTTAGGTCTTGCATATTCTTTAGGACTTATCCTAGGGAGTGTGCTATCATCATGTATCCAACCCAGATGTTGGGTTTGGAGTGGAAGAGTAGTATCAAATTTTAACGTTATGATCTCTAGGGACTGTGATTTAAGGAGTATTTAAATATAAGATTATGATTACTAAGGATGTGATAGAATAATATTAATGCTTAGGTTATGATCACATGGGACTATAACTTAAGTGGTATTCGAGTATAAGGTTATGATCATTAGAGACATGATAGAAGTTGCATAAGGGATTCAAAGTTTGATTCTGGATCATTAGATATTATGATGAGAATTATGTATAAGTAGTATATGATACATATAACAGAATTGATGGGTTATGTCTTGGATTTCAATAAGTAGGCTTGATCTAAGTGTAAGGGGGTGTTGACCTTTGAATATAAGATGATTATACTGATAAGTTATGTTGAGTCATGTATACTTGATCAATTATTATTTAGATGATTTTGAAATTCTAAACTTGATATAGGTGAAGATCATGATGATTTTTCTAATTTTGATGTCAATCATTTGATTATTACAATTTTGGGCTTATCGGAAGGAAGTTTGTTTGGATGTAGCCTAAGAAAGAATTGCATCAAATAAGAGAGGAATATTTCTTTAAGCATTAAACCTATAAGAGGATCATGTATAAACTTGCATATAAATAAAAAGTATATTTGGTTCTATTGATGGATTAGATTATATTGTGAGAGCATGACATAAAAAATATTGAAACTTAGGATTATGATCACTAGGGATTGTGACAGAGGGGATTCATAGTGTTTAAATTTTGATGGACAATTTGGTCTCTTGGACTATAATTTGAGGGTTTGACAAACTTATGACCTTAATTGGCCTAGAGATTGTATAGCAAACCCAAAATATTTGATGGATTAAATCAGAGTGCACAGCAAAATCATGATTATTTAGTGAATGTGTCATGGTAAAGCATTTTAATTTCTTTTTTGAATCAAAAAGGCTATTTAGGAACTCTAGGATGACATGATGGATGTGCACCTTTAAAATTTATGCCTCAAGCAAGCTAATTTCGGGGATGAAATTATTTTAAGAGGGAAAAAATGTGAGAACCCAGATATTTTTTATCTTGTAGCATGAATCTTGAAGCAAGGGTTTAAAAAAAGGAAAAAATAAATAAATAAGTCACTCTATGAGGGAGGGGAAGAACATCACTCTGGTTTGGAGACTTCTCTCTCGATTTCCATTGAAAAGCTAGGAGAAATCCCACTATAACTCAAATTAAAATGATCTTGATCCTTGCTTATAAATATCCCCTCTTACTTATTTTCCACCACAAATTGTTCAAAAAATTGCCATCGATTTGTCTTCATTGAGCCCTTTTCCTTGAGATTTCATTGACGAGATTGTCGTTTTCCCTCATCAGACAGAGGCGACCTCTTTTCCCTTCTTCTCCTTTTCTGTCGATCATTCTCTCATTGTTGATGCTCGGATTGGAGCCGACAAGTCATTGGTTTGAGTTTGAAATAGGCTCCTCTGTTCCAAGCCCTTTCTTTTATTTTGGGATTTTTATTGACTTCTATGGCCATAGCCACCAATGGGATCCACTCCTAGCTATCATCGAGCATCACCATTGACTCCTAGCTCCTTATCTTGCCACCGCCGCCGAGGATCGCCACTAGGCACAGATGGTGGGGGTTGCCGACCTCCATATATCTCCTTCCCTATTTCAATAGAGAAGAAAGAAAATGAGAGAAAGAAAGAAAAGAAAAAAAAGAAAAGGAAAGAAAAGAAATGAAATGAAAAAAAAAGAATAGTTTTCTCTCTCCTTTCTCCTCTCTCTACCTTCTCTCTCTATGAGTTTCTCTCTCCATTTTCTCTCTGTACAACTTTCTCTCTCTTCATGCATTTCTCTTTCAAGAAATCCTATGGATCAGTAGAGGGTCCCAATGTCTAGAGATACTTGGATTGACCAGTTAATCTTGGCAGGGGTCTCAGATCTGCATTGTTAGGGTCATTTATCATGATTTTCTACTGTCCCTAATTATTTATGATTTTATAGTTGACCATGATTATATAGAGGTAAGACTATTTGCATAAGATGTTGAGGGGAACACCTTAGTTTTGAGTTCGTAAATCAAGAAGTTTATTGATTACTATGTTGAATCAATCATCAGTAGAGGTAAGCATTTTTCAATACGATCACCCACATGCTTATGAAAGATTAAATTTATATGATTGATATATATTCTATATTTATTGATATGTGTATTACACATTATTGAATTGATGTTGCTTGAATTATGATTAATTGATGCTTAATAATTATTGAGTAAGAAAAATATGATTTAAAAAAATTGATGGGATGGATGGCATCTGGATTAGCCAGTCATGCAAGAAATATGGTGTATATGCTACGTCTGTCTCGGGCTAGGGTGCAACATTGTTTGGCCCGTCATGGGCCAGAGTATGATTGTAATTAATCTAATACCAAAAATTTGATTATGGCTTTAATAATATGGATGGGGCATGGATGGTATTTGGTCTGTTTGGCCATGCAAGAAACATGGTGGTATGTTGGGTGGCCTTAGGTTAGGACACAGCATTGTGTTTGGCCAACCATGAGCTAGAGTATGATCATAATTAGTCTAATATCAAAATGATAAACATAATGTGTGGGAAAGGAAAGCATGTGAATAGTTGGCTATGCGTGAAATGTGATGTATCAACCGCGGGCAGAGATGTTTGGCCTGCCACAAGCTAGAGCAAGGTTGTGACTAGTTTAATATCGAAATTAAATTAAGATGATGAACCATGTTTCACTGAAGTATATCTGGACTAACTGGCACAATGAAACATGATATATCAATATCATCCATGGGATAAGATATGATTGCTAGCCACGGGCGGAAGTGTGGTGGCCTACCACGGGCTGGAGCGTGAGTAGATCTAGTCCAATATTAGAATAATAATATTATTTAGATTATAACTATATTAATCATTTAATGATAAACAATCTTATTAAATTATTATTGAATGGAATTATTGATTATGACATGCGACGTGTATAATAGAATTGTATATGATGATATTGTTCAACTATCATATTGATGATGTATGGATCCTATTATTTTTCTATTAGTTATATATTGTTAAAAGATGTTTCATATTCATACCGATGTGAGTGTCATAGATTTTTAATGGGCTGTTAAGCTCATACCCTCTTTTGCTTTTAGACTTGCAGGATGCATAGTATCGATCGGGTTGGACGTGGAGTTTCGAGCAATGAAGTTGTTAATTAGTTAGTTGATTTTTTGATATCAAATAAATATTTTAATTATATATATATTGTTCAATAAAAATGAATTTATTTGATTTGATAAATATAATTGAAACTTTATAATTCTTTTGATGTTCTTATGAATTTGTTTATTATTTGGCCTTGCATATTTTTTAGAACTTGCCCTAAGGACTGTGTGGCCATCACGTATCTGATTCAGATACTAGGTTCAAGGCATGACACTATCGATGAGGGTTTCGACTATGTAGATGGTCTGCCTCAACTCCTCTGTTCCCTTATTTTTCAAAGCAAAGAAGTAAAGAAGAAAGAAAACAAGAAAAATAGAGAGAAAAAAGGAAAAAAATGGAAAAAGTAAAAGAAAAGAAAAGAAAAGAAAAAAATGAAAAGAAAAGAAAAGAAAAAAAAGGAAAAAAAGGGAAAAGAGTTTTTCTCTCTCTTTCCTCTCTCCTCTCTCAACATTCTCTCTATTTTTTCTCTAATTTCTCTCTCTACTTTCTCTCTCTAAAATTTTTTCTCTCTTCATAGATTTGTCTCTCTAAGAATCTTATGGACTAGTGGAGGGTCCAAATACTTATGCAAACATAGATCTTGGTTAACCCTAGGAGGGATCTTGGATTTATGATATTAAGGTCGTTTACTGTAATTTTCCATAGTCCCTAATCGCATTTGATTTTTTTTATATTTGATCATGATTATGTAGAGATCGATGCAATTATTTTTACAAAAATGTGTCAAGTAAAATATTTTATTTTTGAGTTCATAGATCGAGGAGTTCATCGATTTCTATGTTTGAGTCAATCATCAGTGCAGATAAAGATTCTTAGACACAAGCACCGGTATATATATTTATTTTTGCATTGCATGATTTTAGATTTCTCATAACTAATATTTATTTAATGATTGCTAGTATGATTATTTGTATATTTTGTATCATATGTTTGTATCAAATATCGATGATTTTTTGGATGGTTTGGGTTATCAGATCGATTATTGAGAATTTAAAAAATATATAATATGATATAATATTATTTTTTTGATATTATTAAGATTTAATAAATTGATGATCAAGAAAGTGGTATTTGAACTAATGATGTTGAACTGAGAATAGCCTCATCATAGGTAGGAACGTGACAATGAAAATAACCCCACCACGAGAAAAAACGTGATACTTGAGTTTGCCACCATCGATTGAAGTGCGGATATACTGGTTTGCTATTATGGCTAAAGTGTGGTTATCATGGTTTGCCATCATGGGTTGAAGCATGGTTATCATGGCTTCCTACCATAGGCTGAAGCATGGTTTATAGTTTGCTAGTCGTAGGTTGAAGCATGACCGTGATTAGTCCATAATCCTAAAGATAATGGTTGATTGATCCTAATCAAGTTAATGAGATATGGATGATGAGACATAAAACTATAATTAAATAGAGAGAAAGTCTTTGTGCAGTATGTGTGGTATAATAAAATTGATGTGGAGTACATCATCCAATCACATTGAACCATATAACGTACTTAATTTTGGGACAGATATTTAATGCCACTCAATTTTTTTCTAATTTTTTAGTTATGAAAATATCATTCTCTTCGTAGAATAAAGAAAGAATAGTGTTATTACTTTTTGATGTTTTGCATAACTTTCTCTAAATATATATGATATCTTGAATAATGTATATGACTTTATGTTACTTTGTGATATCATAAACAATATACATAACTTTCTAATATCATGTATGACTTTCTGTGCATATATATAGCATCATGAATAATATATATGATTTCTTATGAATATGTATGACATCTTGAATAATATATATAATTTTTTAATATCTTATATGACTTTTTAAGAATATATATGATATTTTAAATATCTTGAATAATATCTTGAATAATATATATGATTTTTTAATACCTTATATGGCTTTTTATGAATATATATGACATCCTAAATAATATATATAGCTTTCTGATACCTTATATGATTTTTTATCAATATATATGGTATCCTAAATAATATATGAGTTCCTAATGGCTTATATGATTTTCTATTAGTTTTAAGTCATATATATTATTTAGGATATTATATATATTTATAGAGAGTCATATAATTCTCTAAGAAATCATATATATTATTCAGGATGTCATATATATTCATAAAAAATTATATATATTATTCAAAATATCATATATATTAATAAAAAATTATATAAGATATTAAAAAATTATATATATTATTCAAGATATCATATATATTCATAAAAAAATTATATATATTATTGAAGATGTCATATATATATTCACAGAAAGTCATACAAGACATAAGAAAGTAATATATGTTGTTCAAATATCATAAAGATGTAGAAAATTATATATATTATTTAAAATATCATATATATTCATAAAAAGTTATATAAGGTATCAGGAAGGAATAATACTATTTTTTTTTATTCTACAGAAGGAAGGGTATTTTCATCATGAAAAATTTGACTCAAAAAATGTTGAGTGGTATTTTATGTCTATCCAATTATTAATTACGGTACATAGTTTCATGTGATTGGATGATGTGCTCCACATCAATTTTACTACACTGCACATGGAGCATAAAGAATTACTCTTAAGTAAAAAGGAGTTTTATTTAATTACATATGTGCGATATATTATTTTTGAAAAGGATAGATATTTGATGGTATATAATGTATGTTTTTAAACATATTGATATTGAGTTACAACGAATACTTGACATGAGATTTTATGACTTATATTTTCTTTTGATATTATTCATATGTTATTTTCATATTGTATTATTATATTAGTGTGAGTGTGCATGGATTCTTACTGGGCTATAAAGCTCACAACCCTTCTTCTCTCTTTTCTTTTTGGAGTTGCAAGATGCTTGAAATTGGCTAAAGTTGGAATCATAATTTGAGAGGAGTGATTAAATAGAGCATCAACAATATTAGTTGGATGAATGGGTCTTATAAATTGTATAAGATTTGATATTTGCTAATATGGAATATTTGTTATGCATTGAGATTAATAATGTTTATGGGATCTTGAAGCTGTAATAAATTTTATAGGCCTTGTATATTGTTTAGGATCTTATCCTAAGGAGTGTGCGGCCATCATATATCCGATCCAAACATTGAGTTCGGAGCATGATAAATAGAACTGTATTAGAGCTTAGGTTATGATCACTAAGGGTAGTGACATAAGTAAAACCAGAGCTTAAGATTATGATCACCAGAGACTGTGACTTAAGTGATATTTGAGTATAAAGTTATGACTACTAGGGATATGATAGAAATAGCAGAAATGATTCAAAGTTTGAATTTTGGATCAATAGGTATCATGATAAAATTTATGCATAAGTGGCATATAATGTGTATAATAGAATAAATGAGTTACATCTTAGATATTAAGAAGTAGGGTTCAACCTAAGTATGAGATGTGTTGATCTTGAAATAAAGTAGGATATATTGATACATTATATTGGGTATACTTGTTCAATTATTATTTAGATTATTTTAAAATTCTCAACTTGATATGGATGAAGATTATGATAATATTTCTAATTTTGATGTTAATTATTTGATCATTATAATTTTGGATTTATGAGAAGGAAGTTTATTTAGGCTATGGCCTAAGAAACAATTACATCGTGTAAGAGAGGAATATTTTTGAGCACTGAACTTATAAGAGGATTACATATGAAACTCGCACATAAATGAAGACTATATTTAGTTCTATTGGCGGATTGGATTTTATTATGAAAGCATGACATATACATCTTTGTGGAGTATCTAATAATTTGTATTACCATCTTTTGTATTCGATTACTTGATTTTCCTTATATTTGTTGAAGATAATGGGGTGTATTAATTATATCAGATCAAAGTTTAGGTTTCAAAGCTTATTTAAGGTATCTTGCTATTATTAAATTTTTGGAAGACTTATATGAGTTTTAACAAATAAGGGACAAGATTTCATGTTGATTTATTTATTTATGCTAAGGGTTGTGATGAAGGAAGCTTTAAGAGAAATAATTGAGTGATTCTACTTGTTGGAATGTTGTCTGAAGTCTTCTAAAATTATTGGAGATTTGAGTTAATCCTTTTACAATGAAAGATTGGATTGGAATCATCCCACTGATTGTTAGGTAAATTCGGGGATTAACTCTCTTTGAATTAATTCTAGATATGATGGATTATAGATGAGTGGTGAAGCTTATGTAATGGTTTCAAACATGCAAAGTGGATCAAGGTTTAATCTTGATGTAATATGCCTAAAGTGTTGTAAGGACAAAAGAGACTTTAAGTTTTGCTTTGGCTATATCTAAATAATTTGAATGGTTGGATCTTTCCAAGATTTTAATGTAGAGTGATGTTTTTGTTAGAATTCATTTGATAAACTTTCAAAATTTGATAAATTTAGATCAAAGTGCATAGTGGAAGTATGGTGGTTAGAACTGATAAAAAGTATTAATTCTTTGATTCAAAAAATATTATAATAGAAGACATTACAAGAAAAAAGATTTTTTGCGATAGGACTATTTGCGATTGCTGATTTACCATCGTAAAAAATTTATTTGTGATGGCAAACCACCTTCATAAACAAGAAATCAATTTTAATTACTATTTGTGAAGACAATTGAATCCCATAGTAAAAAATAGAGTTTTTACAATGGCAAGGTACCATGGTAAATAATCTAAGATTTTTACGACGGCAAAGTATCGTAGGTAATATGTTTATATTATTTTTTTTCTTTTGCGATGGTATTTTGCCATGGTAAAAAAGTTTAGTTACTAACTTCCCTATTCGATCTTCTCCACTCCAAAACCCTAGCCAGCATTTAAGCTTCCTCCTTAGCCCCCCGCTCACCCCCTGAAAGAAAAAATCGACAGTTTCAAGCATGCATTTATAAATTTTTTTAGAGGAAGACACTAGATTAAATGCTTTAATCTATAAATCATGCTATAGAGTAGATCTAAAACTACCTACTTAGGATCATATGACATAAATTTTATGCATAATCTGATTTAAATATTATTGATCATGCCAATAATCAGGTAAATCACATCTACGACAGGCATACCATGTGAGTAGATCTTATCTACTGAGATCAGATCTCTTACCAAAACATGGGTCGACGATCATTGTTGCTGATAAACATGGTGAAGAGGTTCTTCTCAGATGCTCACAGCTACACAGGATGTTCGATCTCTATGGAACATCTACTCAAAGATCTGATACTGATTGATCTTCCTGGGAGTGCTAGCTCATGTGTAGACCTTCTTTGATAGCTGATCTGTGCCCTTCTTTGGATCTCATAGACTCTTCTGGAGGAGAAGAAGAATGCTAAGGAGGAGGATGAGTTGGGATAGTTTGGAGAGGAGACACTCTCTTCTCACTTTTTCTCTTCCCGATACCCTAGACTGGAACCCTAGGGTTTACACTCAAGCCCAAGAGGAAGCAGCTATCCTTTGTAACACGCATAGAAGTCCCACCCCGAGACCTCATGCCCCACTAGAAAATTTCTCATAGTAATCCCTTCAGATTTGTCGCACAAATATGTTCCCTTCTTAAGGGTGGCATCCCAAAATGGATAAGGGTGTTAGGTAGTTTCATTCAAACTTGAATTCAACCAAACCCAATCCACACTTGAAAATTTAAGTTGAACATATGTTAATCCTTATCCAAAGGGGCGAGAAACACTTATGGGCATGAGGTATTCTTCATGCAAATTTAGAATTTGCATGAAGAGGTGAGGGCATGGAGATGATGTGGTGCTAGGGTTTAAATTCAAACTCATTTGAATTTGATTTAATCTAATTTGATCCTAAACCTAATCAAATTAGGTTAGACCTAATTAAATAACTGAACCTAATCTGATTAGGCACTAAACCAACTCGATTAATTTTTAATTCAATTAGAAATTAATTGAGCTTAAGTTCTGATCCAATCAGGAATCAAATATCCTTAGCGACTAGGTCATCTTATAATCTAATGGATCAAATCTAATTGAATCTAATTTAATTAGACTTGATCCAAATTTTATTGTTCAATCAAATTGAGCTAACTAGTAATCTAAGTATTAATTTATCCTTCAATAATTCACTAACTCTTAGTGAATTAATTTATTATAACTTTTACATAAGATGAACCATCAACCATATTGATAATTATATCCTTAAAGGATTCTTAATCATTGATTAGCCATCTGATCAGTCAAAAATTTTTTTTGAGTGTGACCCCATAGGTTCAAATCTAAGTTGGTAGCATAGAAATAAATTTTTGTACTAATCGAAGTAACATTTATCAATGATATCCGACGTTCGAATAGACTGAATGGTTGTAAAGCAACATTCAAGACTCCTAGACAATGGTTGCCATATAATTCATCCCTTTGACCCTTAGTGTATAAAATGACTTCAGAGTTAAACTATTAACTTTTAATTAGTACATCCATAATGTGCCTCAACCTCATAAATTCTGGAGTCCTCACAAGGGCTATCCTAGCCAAGATTTTGTTGAATTGAAAAACAATGTTGCACTTACTCCTAAAATCAGAAGCAGTCAATCTCATCTTGACTCACATACTGACTTAATAAGTATTTAACTGTATCCAAAAACTTTTCATCATTGAATTAAAAATTCAGATAGTCTGATATCAAAGTACAATGAGTTGCTTGTAAGTCACCGTGGTGATCTTAGATTGGAGGAATATTTATACCTATATCCTTCACAAGCTACTCTTGACAGCAGAGTACTCTACAGTTAGATCATGTTTAGTGAGATATACTCCTATATCTCATCTGTATGCCATACTGATGTCTCCACCCTCCTTGGTTAAGAGGACAACCATCCTATACGGCATACAACGACCTACACTTGATAAAGCTATCATCCTAGTAATAGCATATCATTTGATCGCGAATACTTTTAAAGACTAAATGATAAATCCTCTTTTATCGATTAAAATAGTCCTAAAAACTTTATCACAGTATAGGAGTTCATAAAAGAAGATGCATAATTTATGATGAAAAAGTTAAATAATTTTTATTAATAAATAATTCATATACAACTACATACAATGGGCTCAACTATCAATAGATCGACGATTGACTTTGGGACACAATTTTTAACAACTCCCACTTGACTAAAGTCAATCGGTACAGTATCATATATCCATCTTTCATTTGTAATTATCAAACTCCTTGACATCGAGGGCTTTAGTGAATGGATCACTCAGATTCTTCTTTTCATCGATCTTCTGAAGCTCGACGTCACCTCGATCTATGATCTTTTGGACAAGATGATAGTAGCATAGAATATACTTGGTGCACTGATGGAACTTTGGTTCCTTCACTTGAGCAATGACTCAAGTATTATCCCAGTACAACAGGACAGGACTATCAATAGAGGGTGCCACTCCGAGCATATCGATGAACTTTCATAACCATACAGCTTCTTTCATAGCGTCGGATACCGTGATATACTCCGCCTCACAAACTGCATCGGCCATAATATGCTGCTTGAAATTTTTTCAGTAGATTGCCCCTCCATTCAGAGTAAAAATATATTCTGACAGACTCTTGCTATCATTATGGTCTGACTGAAAGTTAGAATTCATAAATCTCATAAGTTTCAAATTAGAATCTCCATAAACGAGCCACTAATCTTTAGTATTTTTTAAATACTTAAGGATGGTTTTTATAACCTTCCAATAATTCTCCTCCGGATCAGATTGGTATATGTTCATACCCCTAGTGAGTATACCACATCTGGTCTCGTATATGTCATAATGTACATAACAGATCCTACTACTGAGGTATATGAAATCATACTCATACACTCTCTCTCTCTTGAGGTATTGTCAGATAATCCCTCTTCGAAAGAGAAATTTTATGGTCTATCAAAAAATAGTCTTTTTTGAAATTCTCTATGCTGAACTACTTCAGTATAGTATCAATGTATGTGGATTGAGATAACCCAGACAATCTTTTAGATCTTTTTCTATAGATCTTCATCCCTAGGATGTAAGATGCTTCTCTCAAATTCTTCATCTAGAATTGAGATAACAGTCAAACCTTTATTCCCACAGAGATATCATTTTTGATTAAGAGAATATCATCCACATACAAAATAAGAAACACAACTGCAGAACCATTTGCCTACTTATAAATACAGGGTTCTTCTCTATTTCTAATGAAGTCATACATTTTGATCATTTTATCAAAATACATATTCTAACTCCTAGATGCCTGCTTCAATCCATAAATGGATCTTTGAAGCTTGTACATCTTAGACTCATCTGTGGATGTGAACTCTTCAGGTTATATCATATACACCTCTTCTTCCAGCTCTCCATTCAGAAAAATAAATTTCACATCTATTTGTCAGATTTCATAGTCTAGATGTGCCACTATTGCAAGTATAATCTAAATGAATTTGAGCATTACCACAGAAGAAAATATCTCGTCATAGTCAATACCATAATATTGACGATATCCTTTGACTATCAGATGGGCTTTATAGGTCTCCACCTTCCCATCTACATCTCTTTTTCTTTTGAAAATCTACTTACACCCTATAGATTTTACCTCTTCAGGTAGATCAACTAATGCCCATATATCATTGATTTTCATAGACTCTATTTTGAACTTCATGGCCTCAAATCATTTATCAGAGTCGGATCTTTGCATTGCATCCATGTAGGTGATTGGATCCTCATTGTTCTCATCGAGTTCAACAAGATAATCATTCTGGATCAAGAAACTATAGTATTTATCTGACTGATGTGGTACTCTATTGGATCTCCTCAATGGCGCATCTACAATAGGTCAGGGTTTGATCTAATCAACTCTAGTTTTGTAGGTTTACTAGATTATTTCGATTCTTCTACATGTTGAACTTCATTAAGTTCAACTTTTAAGGTATTAGTTCCTTCTCCAAAGAACCTTTTTCTAAAAAGATTGTCTTAAAGCTAACAAACACCTTTTATTTATCAATAAGGTAGAAATAATATCCCTTAGTTTCTTTTAGATATCCAATAAAAAGATATTTGTCAGACCTAGATTCGAACTTGTTTGTTGTTAAATGTTTGACATAAGTCCGACACCTCCAAATCCTAAGGTGTGAGAGTACTGGCTTATGCCTTATCTATATGTCATATGGTATTTTATTTATAGACTTACTTAAAATCTTATTAAGTATATAACAAGCCGACTCGAGTGTATATCCTCAAAAACAGATCGACAAACTAGCAAAGTCCATCATAGATTGAACCATGTCTAACAAGATTTGTATCCTCCTTTCAGACATACTATTATGTTGTGGTGTCTCAAGAGGGGTCCATTATAAGAGAATCCCATTCTCTCCTAAATATATCAAAAACTCACTAGAGAGATATTCACCCCTTCGGTCAGACTGAAAAGTTTTAATACTCGTCCCAATTTATTTCTTTACCTCATTATGGAACCTTTTGAACATTTCAAATGATTCAGTCTTGTATTTCATCAAGTAGATATATCCATACCTAGATAGGTCATCAGTGAACATAATAAAGTAGTAATAGTCATCTCTGGCACTTGTATTCATATGTCCACATACATCAGTATGTACAAGACTTAGAACTTTGCTGGTTTGTTTACTTTTTTCAGTAAAAGATGACTTGGTTATCTTTTCAAGTAGACAAGACTCATAGGTTGGCAATGGTTCACAATCATTGACTTTGAAGATTTCCTCTTGAGTCAACCTATTCATCCTGTTCTTGTTAATATGATCTAGCCTACAATGCTAAAGATAGGCATCCGAGAAATTATCTATCCTAGGATATTTATTTGACGTGTACATTATACTAGGCCATAATACAATATAAATATCATTGTTTAATTATCCATTCATCATAGTAATATCATTCAAAATGATATCACAAAATTTTTTTTTATTGAAATTTCATAGCTGTTCTTGGCCAAAAGATCTACAAAAATTATATTCAATAAGAAACTAGGACAAAAGTGATAATCACTAAGAACAATGATATGAAAATTGAATACAAGCTCGATAATTCCTAAAGCTAGAACTGAAATTGATCTTCCATCTCCAACATTCAAAATTTCTCACTATCTTCAAATCTCTTACTGATCTGAAGTCCCTGTAATAAATTGCATATGTTAATAGAACTATCAATATCTAATCCCTAGGTCATAGTATTACAAATAGAAAAGTTGCAAGATGTTATCATATAATTATCTTGTCCAGTAACTGCTTGCTTCTTCTTCTTATTTGACCTATTTGGATCAAGAGAGGCAATGTACTGAGGATAATTCCTCTTTCAGTGACTCCACTTCTTACAGTAGAAGCACTCTACCTAACTCTGATCAGACTTGGACTTCTTGGTCTGACCCCCAGCATGCTGCACCTTTTTATTTTTATTTTTTTTCTTCCCTTTCTTAAAGGGATGATGCCCCACCGAAGAAGATCCTTCCACTACATTCACCGTCTCCTTGTGGAGTTGGTGATTCTTCTCAAAAATCTGTAGCAACCCCAGTAAATCATGATAGTTGACTACAGGCTTTGTCATTTTATAATGACTGATAAAGGGGAGGTAAGATTTGGGTAGAAAATTTAGTATTGCATCCTTCCCAAACTGTTTGTGCAAGGAAAAATTAAGCTTGCTTAAGCACTCGATCTATTCGATCATGTATAATACATAATTGGTGACCGATGCCCCTTCCCTCATCCAAATGTTGAAAATAGTATAACTAGTGTTATGCCTTTCAACGTCGTCGGGAGTACTGAGGGATTCGTTCAACATTTGTAACATCTCTTCTGGCTGAGCATCCTCGAACTTGTGGTTGAACTCATCATTCATCGCCACACACATAATGCAATGCATCGTGGTACGGTTGTTGAGCCACCTTTTGGTAAGTGTCTCAGACCGCACCACATGCGTTCGGGTAGGCTCCTCTAATGCTATATCTGTAAGCATGTACAAGATCTGCTCATATTTCAGAACTACTTTTAATTTTTGATACCAGATATTGAAATTAGATCCCAACAATTTATCACTGTCCAACAGTGATTGGAGCAACAAGGTGGTGGCCAAAACTACATAAAAGGAAATCAAAAATCTAATCAGTATATAAATTATTAAGCTTAAAGACTTGGACTTTAGTTTAAAGGTTCTCCCACTATTTTATATGAAATGGTAGCCTCTATCTTAAATTCGAAGAATTACCTTAATTCTTTAGCGGGTACTAGAATTCACATAGGCTGCATATGGGCCCGACTTTGGTCGGCCAACCCATGCGCATCTATAGGTAGGTTCTTAACCAATTATTTTTTTAAGCAACTTTTAGTAAATATTTTGTCCCAAGTACCTTTTCAGTAGGCTTTGGCCTCCACCGAAAGGTCTGACTAGATCCAACCATTAATATGACCATACTCAGCACATCTAACTAACCAATGATTAGGCCCAACTTTGGTCAGTCAACCTGACCACCCATCCAAGAGATATGACTGAGTTATCATATTATGAATGATAATTTCAATAGCAGATAAGCACCAAGCCTTTGGGCTTCCAATGATTATCAGACTAATGGATCCATTATCATCCAACTAATGGGAGGCAATAATCTAGTTATCCCCATAACTATTTTATTTTAAGGATCTAATAATTTAGAAGATTTAGTTAACATATTTTTAAAAAAAAAAATTGACCTGTAAGTCGTAAATCCTCTCATTGACTTCATCAAGTCAGATCAAAGAAGACTAGAGATGAGTTGGTCCAAGGGTTCCTAAATCAGTCATATTGATTTACCTATACAGTATGGGTTAGCTCGAATCAACGAGCAACCTAATCAAAAGTTGATTGGCCATATTGGCTAGACAAGTGAGATCAGTGGGAGGATTTGCCAAAGCTTGCCTTAGTCACCATCAAAATGGTTAGGTAAACGGGCTGCCAATTAAAAACCATCGATCACAATGCCATATTTACCTTAGATACCAATTGATTTATCAATTTTAATTTGA
This sequence comes from Elaeis guineensis, assembly GCF_000442705.2. Taxonomy (NCBI): domain Eukaryota; kingdom Viridiplantae; phylum Streptophyta; class Magnoliopsida; order Arecales; family Arecaceae; genus Elaeis; species Elaeis guineensis. The sequence goes on along the minus strand of NC_025995.2, from coordinate 73,371,274 downwards.
TTTGTCTAAAGATTCAGGCTCGACCACTGAACCATGTTCAAGTCCACTTGGTCTAATCAAAGACATGGACTCGACTAACTATAACTATTGTATTTGATCTAAAAAAATTCTGATTTAATCTAATTCAATTTTTAGTTAGATTTAATCAATTTTTTTATTTAGTCTATTTGATTCTAACCTTAGGTCTAACCTAATTAAGAGGACCTAATCAAGCTAACCCATAGACCCATATTTTATACAAATATCATTAGATTTTTAATTCATAATTCTAGATCTAAAATATTCAACTCTTAATTCTTAATTAAGTGTATAATCAACATGAGTTTAGATTTAGGTTTGAAATAATTTTAATTTATAAATATTTTATAATAATTTTTTTATAAAAAAATTTTTATTCTGAAACTTAGTCGGCTTACCCATGGACTGAGCTGGCTCACTATAGTGGGTCGATTAAGTTCTGAAACTTAGCCGACTTACTACAAATAAATAGTAACCTATTTTGTGTGCCTACTATAATTGGATCGGCTCAGCAAAAAATTGGATTGACTAACTAGGGGACTAAGTCGACTAAGTTCAAAACTAAATTAAAAATCTTTCATCACTGTGCCCAAAAATCTTGATTGTGCCCAAAATCTTTCATCATTGAATTAAAAATTTAGATAGTCTGATACTAAAGTACAGTGAGTTGCTTGCAAGTCACTGTGGTTATCTCAAGTCGAAGAGACACTTATACCCATATCCTTCACGAGCTACTCTTGATAGTAAAGTGCTCCATAGTTGGATCACGTTCAGTGAGATGTACTTCTATATCTCATCTATATACTATACCAGTGTCTCCATACTCCTTGATTAAGAGGACAACCAATCCATATGGCACACAACGTCCTACATTTGATAAAGCTATCCTCTTAGTAATAGCATATCATTTGGTTGCGAACGCTTTTAAGGACTAAACAATAAATTCTTCTTTATCGATTAAAATAGTTTTAAGACTTCATCACTATACAAGAGTTCATAAAAGAAAATACACAAAGCCTGGTCAAAAAGGCGAATGGAAAATGGCGTATGTGCATCGACTTCACTGACCTGAACAAAGCCTACCCCAAAGATAGTTATCCTCTTCCTCGAATAGATTAATTGATGGATGCCACTTCTGGGTATGAGCTCTTCACCTTCATAGATGCCTTCTCTGGTTATAATCAAATCTGGATGGCATTTGAGGATGAAGAGAGAATAGTTTTTATTACTGACTCTGGGCTCTATTGTTACAGGGTGATGCCTTTTGGGCTAAAGAATGCAAAGATGACATACCAGCAACTGATAAATAAAGTATTCAAAGATCAAATTGAATGCACTATGGAGGTCTATGTGGATGATATGTTGGTAAAAAGCTGAGCAACCCAGGATCACATAGCCAACCTCCAAGAAATCTTCAGCATCCTGTGTCGATTTCAGATGCGATTGAATCCCATGAAATGTGCCTTCAGAGTTAGTTCTAGAAAGTTTTTTGGATTTATGGTCTCCCGATGAGGAATTGAAGCGAATTCGAAGAAGATAAAGGTGATTCTAGAGGTGTCTCCATAAAAAATATAAAGAAAGTCCAGTGCCTCACCAGAAGGATCGTTTTGCTCAATCATTTTATCCTTAGATCGGCTGAGAGATGTCTATCTTTTTTCCAAACCCTCAAGCAGCCAAAGGACTTCCAATGGACGATTGAGTGTCAGAAACTATTTGAAGAATTGAAGCAATATCTCAGCTCGGCACCTAGCTTACAGAGCCCCAGTCAGGAGAAGAATTACTGCTTTATCTTGTCATATCTCCAACAACAACTAGTTCGATTCTTATCCAGAAAGAAGGATGAATTCAAAAATTAGTGTACTACACAAGTAAAGTCCTTCAAGATGCAGAAACCAGATATACAAAGTTGGAGAAGTTAATATTTACTATAGTCATCACGACAAAGAAGCTCCAATCCTATTTTCAAGCTCATACCATAATATTGCTTATAGATCAACTGATCTAGGTAGTCCTCCACCGTTTGGACACGTCAAGATGGGTTGCCAAATGGGCCTTGTAGCTCTTCAAGTTCGATATTAAGTTTCATCCAAGACCTTCAATTAAAGCTCAGGTCTTGACGGACTTCATTCTTGAGCACACCATCCTGATGAGGAGAGATTGGAGGCTGCAGAAGGTAGCTCGATGGTGTTAGAGGAACAAATAAATACGAACCCTGATTCTGAGGACCAGTGGATTTTTCATGTGGATGGATTTTTCAATTCATCAGGATCAAGAGCTGAGATCATTTTAACTAGACCAGAGAGTGATGTGGTGGAGTATGCTCTGCGGTTTGAATTTTCAACCACCAACAATGAGACAGAGTATGAAGCTTTGATTGCTAGCCTCAGACTTGCAAAAGATGTGAGAGCTAAGCACTTGAAGGTCTTCAGTGATTTTTAACTGATGACAGGGCAAGTCAAGAGCGAATATGAAGCTCGAGAGAAAAACATGAAGAGGTATCTCGAAAAGGTGAAAGAACTAACCACATCTTTTTTAAGCTTTAATATCCAATAGGTACCTTAGACACAAAATATAGGACAGATGCGTTGTCAAAGCTAGCGGCCTCCATACCACCTGAGTTCCAAAGAGGCACTTACATTGAGGTATTGGGAACCTCGAGCTTGGAGGAACCTCATGCAGTCTCGTAAATTAATGAAGAGCCTTGTTTGATCGACCCCTTGCTAAAGTACCTCAGATCGGATGAATTACCATCAGATAGTCGAAAAGCTCAAAAAATCCATAATCAGGTTGCTCGTTATGTGCTTTATGATGAGAAGTTGTACAAGCGATCCTTCTCTCTTCCACTTTTGAGGTGTCTATGACCGTTCGAGGCAAACTATGCACTAAAAGAAGTCCATGAAGAAATATGTGGAAATCATTTGGGCACGAAAATTTTTTCTTATAAAATCCTTCGGCAAGGCTATTATTGGCCTTTGAAGAAAAAAGATGCCTCAAATTTTGTTAAAAGGTGTGATCGCTGTCAAAGAATTTTTAATATTCAACATCAACCAGAGGTACCCCTGGCTCCCATTACCGTTCCATGGCCTTTTGCTCAATAGGGAATGGATATTTTGGGTCTCTTTCCTCAAGCCTCAGGTTAGCACAAATTCCTCCTAATGGCTATTGATTACTTCATGAAGTGGGTGGAGGCCGAGCCCTTAGCCTGTATTACAGAGGCTAAGGTTAAAGATTTCATCTAAAAATCCATCATTTGCTGCTATGGTCTCCCAAGAGTGCTGATAACTGACAATGATAGATAGTTTAGTGGCTCCTAACTTTGGGAGTTTTATGAAGATCTTGAGATTGAACAATGCTTTATCTCAGTTGGATACTCACAAGCTAATGGGAAAGCTAAGGTGACAAACATAACTCTCTTGCAAGGCCTGAGGGCTAGACTCAATCGGACTGGGGGGTCTTGGGCAGACAAATTATATTATGTGCTATGGGCGTATCGAACAACTAAGAAGATTTCAATCGGTGAAACTCCATTCAACCTTGCATTCAAAATCAAAGCTGTTATACCAGTTGAGATTGGACTTCCTTTCCTCAGGGTCGAGGAGTACAATGAGGACACCAATTTAGAATGGTTGTGAACCAACCTTGACCTGGTTGAGGAGAGTAGAGAACGAGCTACCATGAGAATGGCTTCCTACTGGCACAAGGTAGCCAGATACTATAATTTTTGAGTCTAGTCTAAAGAATTTCGAGTTGGCGATTTGCTGCTGCAGCACACTGAAGTCTCACAACCTACCGAGCAGGAGAAGCTATCATCCAACTGAGAAGGTCTTTACTAAGTAGATGAAGTGGTATACCCCAGGACTTATAAACTGAAGCAGCTTGATGGAACTCCACTCCAAAGATCATGGAACTCAGTTAATCTCCACATGTATTTCCAGTGATATTGTAATTTTGCTGGAGTATAAGCATGAATGAATGCTTCAATTTGTCAATGTCAGTACTGTCATATTTAAGCTCAACCTCTGATCGTCCTTGAGACATTTAAACTCAGACTCTGATCGGCCTTGAGATATTAAAACTTGACCTCTGATCGGCTTTGAGATATTTAAACTCGATCTCTAATTGGCCTTGAGATATTTAAACTCAACCTCTGATCGATCTTGAGATATTTAAACTTGGCCTCTGATTGGCCTTGAGATATTTAAACTCGGCCTCTGATCGACCTTGAGATATTTAAACTGTTAAAAAATATAGACAATTTTATGCATGTATTTCAAAAATTTTTAAAATAAAATACAGTAAAAAGCAACTAGATTAATCTTATTAATCTAACATGCATATGATCAGATCAATAAATCAATCTACTCTAAAAACTATGACATGATATGATGCATATAAAATCTAAAAAATATAGAAGATAAAATTTGCATGCATACATATGAGCAGTAGATCAGATCTACTTCTAATCTGAGTTCAGAACTCGATACTTGAGCATGGATCGATGATCACCACTATTGAGAGATATGGTAAAGAAGATCTTCACTAGTTGCTCATAGAGGCACATGTATCCGACCTCTACAGAAGGTCCACTCGAAGCTTCGATCTGATCGGTCTCCTCAGGAGTGATAGCTCGTGCGAAGACCATCATCTTGACTGATCAGAATCTTTTTTTCAAATCTCTCAAATCTTTCTAGAGATTGATGAAGGACATTTGGAGGAGATGAGGATGAGGAAGAAGTTTGGAGAGGAGACTCTCTTCTCTCTTCCCAAACCCTTAGGATCAAACCTTAAAAAACTAGGTTTTGCACTCACCCAAGAAGAAAGGACTCTTCTCTATTTTTCATGCCATGCAACCATGCCCAAAGCCTCCTCAACATGAAAGCCTCTCTCTCTTCTCTCTTACATGCATAAAAGAGAAAATAAAACCTTTTTATTTTAGCATGTAAGTTAGTTAGGGTGAAGAGTCCAACAATGTTTGGACTCTTCCCTATATTGTCGCCCCCTCTCACCAATTCACCACCCAAAAAATATGGGACACCCCAACCAATTTGTTTTCACATTGAAGCAGATGTCCATCTGATTTTCCACATAGAAAACTTCTCTTTTGTCACACAAAAGAAGAGGAAAATAAGGTATGGCTTGGAGGGTGATTTGGATAAGAACAAACACTACTTGATAAGGAATGTTTTGAAATCCAATTTCAAACCTTTCCATTTATCAAAATCAAACCAGATTTGGTGTGGAAAAAGGGGTGACATCAGATGTAAATGGTGTGGAGAAACCTCATGCAAAAACCTTTTTGGCACGAGGAAGGTGGCATCCAAAGTTTTGGTTGGTGCATGGGAGGAGTCCAATACTTCATGGACTCCTAGTTTCCTTATTTGACTCCAAACCAAATCACATCTGGTTAAGCCCAAATAAATAGATAATATTTAATCTAATTAGGTTCATAATTTTTTAATCAAATCTTAATCAAATTAGAAATTGATTGAACCAAAGTTCTTATCAAATTAGGGACAATTCTTCCTTAGTGATTAGGTCATTTCATAACCTAATCAGATCAAACCTAATTGAATCTAATTCAATTAGATTTGATCTAATTCTTTTTGCTCAATCAAATTGAGCTAATCAGCAATCTAATTTTTAGTTAATTTTTTATTAATTTATTAACACTCAGTGAATAAATTTATTATAATTTTTATATAAGGTTAACCATCAATCGAATTGACGATTAAGTCCTTGAACGATTCTCAATCATTGATCAGCCATATGATCAGTTAAAATTTTTTTTTTAGCATGACCCCATATGTTTAAACCTAAGCTGGTAGCATAAAAATAAATTTTTGAATCAATCGATATAACCATCTAGCAATAAAATCTGACATCCAGATAGGTCGAATGATGGCTATTCTTGACAGTAGATTGCTCCATAGTTGGTCATGTTCGGTGACGATATATACCTACATCTCACCTATATGTCATACCAATGTCTCCATGCCATTTAGTTACAAGGACAATCAATGCTTATGGCACATAATGATCTTTACTTGATATCACTATCGTCTTAGTAATAGTATATCATTTGGTTATGAATTAGTTTAAAGACTACGCAATAATTTCTCCTTTATCAATCAAAGTGATCCTAAGGACTTCATCACAACATAGGAGCTCATTAGAAGATGTAATCTTATGATGAAAAAGATCAAATAACTTTTATTATTGATCAATTCATATATATTTATAATTAGCACAATCATCAAACGATTGGTTTTAGGTTATAATTTCTAACAACTCCCACTTGGACTAAAGCCAATCAGTATAGTATCATATATCCATCTTTGATTTATCATCTTAGAACTCCTAGATGCTGAGGCTTTAGTAAATGGGTTGGTCAGATTCTCTTTTTCATCGATCTTCTAAAGTTTGACGTCACCTGGATCCATGATTTTTTGAATAAGGTGGTAGCATTGCAAAGTACTTGATAAGTTAATGGGACTTCAGCTTATTGGCATGAGCTATGACTCCGGTGATGTATAATATAGCTTATCAGTGAACTTTTACAATCACATAGCTTCCTTACAAGCATTGGATGTTGCAATGCATTCTGCTTCATAAATTAAATTGGCTATATCTTTTTACTTGAAATTTTTTAGTAGATTGCTTCATTATTTAGGATAAAGATGTATTCCGACATGTTCTTGCTATTATTATGTCCAACTAAAAGCTGAAGTCAAATTCTATAAGTTTTAAGATAGGTTCTTCATAACTGTGTCATCGATCCTTAGTGTTTCTAAAATACTTAAGGATGACCTTCTAGTGATTCTCACTCAGATCTTGTAGGTATCCATTCACTACTCCTAGGAGTATACCATATCTGATTTCATATATGATGTACATGATAGAATAAATTCTACTCATAAATTTTTTATGTACATTGGACTGAGATAACCCAAGCAGCTTCTTAGATCTATCTTATAGATCTTCATCCCTAGGATGAAGGATGCTTTTCCAAGTCCTTTATGAAGAACAATGATAACAGCGAAACCTTTATTCCCTATAATGTAAGGAATGTCATCCCGATTAAGAGAATTTCATTCACATACAAAATAAAAAATACACTCATAGAACTATTAACCTATTTGTATTAACAAAGTTCTTCTTCATTCTCAATGAAGCCATGTGATTTGATCACTTATCAAAATGCATGGTCCAACTTCAAAATATTTCAATATTGCCATAGAAGAATGTGTCTAGTTATGGTCAATACCATAATGTCGATGATATCCTTAGGCAACCAAACAGACTTTGTAGGTCTCCACCTTCTCATCTGTGCCCTCTGATCCTATTGGAGATCCACTTATTGTTGTAAAATATATCCCAAAAGCCAATCATCAATCTATTGACGGTTGAGTAACTTTATATTATAATTGATTTGTTAATAAATAAAATATATTTTTGGTATTTTCATCATAAGTTTTCATCTTCTAATGAACTCCATTGTTGTGATGAGGTCTTTGGGACTATTCAAGTTCGATAAAGAGAGGATTTATTGATTAGTCCTTAAAACTATTTACGACCAAATGATAGGCTGTTAATAAGGACGACAGCTTCTATCGAGCATAGGTCACTGTAGGCCATATGGGTTGGTTGTCCTCTTAACCAAGGAGTGTGGAGACACTGGTATGGTATATAGATGAGATATAAAGGTACATCATCATTGAACATGATCAACTCCAAAGTATTCTGCTGTCTAGAATATCTCTGATGGGATATAGGTATAAGTGTCCCTTAGACCTGAGATCGCCTCAGTGACTTGCAAGCAACTCACTGTGCTTTGGTACTGGACTAACTGAATTTTTAATTTAGTGACGGAAGGCTTCTAGGCACAGTCAAGTAGTTATGAAGTCAGAGTATGATCGAGATGGAATTGACCACTTCAAGAGTTGGAGAAGAATGAGTCGCTGTATTTCAATTTAGAAAAACCTTGGCCAGGATAATCCATCAAATGGATTTGATATTTTGAAATACAATGTGGACAACCTAATAAGAGTTGACCATTGAACTCTGAGGTATTCTATGAGCATTTTGGTCAAGGAGATGAATTATATGAAAACTATATCCGTATGGGTTCTAAGGATGTTGTTCTACATATTCGACTTATTCGACAATCGGATACCATTGCTAGATGGTCACTTTGATTGGTACAATAATTTATTTCTATACTATCAGCTTAGGTTCGAACCTATAAGGTCATACACATTAGAATTCACGATCTGATTGGATGGTTGATCAATGATTAAAACTCATTCTAGGGTTAAACGATCAATACGATTGACATTTAACCTAGTGCAAGTGTTGCAGGAGGATCGATTAGTAATTTGATTGCTAATTAACTTAATTTGATTAATTCAAAGAGCTGAGATTAAGTTTAATTAAATATTATTTAATTAAATTTAATTTAAGCTTGATTGGATCAAGTCCAATTGGTTTATTGGATAAGCCAAGTGCAAAGAAAAACTAGTCCTAGTTCAAATAGGACTTGGGTCAACCTAATTTCTAATTTGATTAAAAAATTAAATCAGATTTAAATATAATTTAATCTGATTAAATTAAGCTCTTAATTGGGTTAAGATTTATTTTAATTAGGTTGATTTGGTTTTGATTTGATTTGGTTTGAGAAACCAAATTTGAACAAATCATAGATTGAATCCAAGTAAGACTAGGATTCCACCTTGCACCGCCTTAGCCCCCCCACGCCCACTCTCTCTTATCCCATGCCCACTCTCTCTTATTTTGTGTGATAAAACCCTCTCTCCCAGGTCTTCACACATGCCCAAAACTTTTATCTCTTTCTCTCTTACATTCAATATGGTTGTGGACCAAATCAAAGTAGGAATTAGTTTGGATTTTAAATTCTATGAGATAGAGTTTTAGGAAACCAAAACTCTTTCCTTATGAAAATGATTTTATCCAAATATTTTTTGAAATTTTTGTAAATTTTATGGCACATAATATGCACCCTTTGCTGGTGGTCCACAGCAAAAAAAGAAGGAGAGGATGCCCAAGAGTTGGGCGCCCCTTGTCTTGCCTTGTTTGGATAATCCTTGACTAGGTATTTGACCTAGACAAGGACTCTTCATATCTCTCTATTTAAAATGAATTTCTTCATGAAATTTTTGTGAAACATAGATAATTGAGAGACCTTTGGGGCATCCAAAAATCAGGGAAAAAGAGTCTTAGGGCATGGAGATCTAATAGACACAAAACTAGGTGTTTGGGTTAAAGCAAAGAGAAGAAGAAGAGAGTCTTCTTCTAGAGTTGCTGGGTTCATCCCTTTCCTTCCTCCATCTGTAAGCTTTCTGAGAGTGTCTCATCTAAAACTCCTTCTCCTACTTCTCATCTTTGGAAGATTCTAAATCAAGAAGAAGAAGGCATCTGATCGACCATCGAAGAAGGATCAGTGTAGTACTAGCATATTGTGCTGATTTTCTAGACAGGACTTTGATCGTGATTCATGGGCTCGTGTGGACGACTCCTAGAGGTCGGATGCATGTGCGGCTCACAACATCATCCTCAAATCCAGATCAGTAAAGTTAGAATGTCTAACTTGCAAGGTAATAAATCTGATCTATTATATTTTACATACATTAGATGTAGTATAGAAATATGTTGATATAATCAACATGTAGTTCTTCCTATTTATATTTTAATTTTTGATTTAATATCATGTAATAATCATGTAATAAAATTTTAGATCTAGAGATTCTCTAATTTTACAAGATAAATTTTGATTTATTTTAGTCTTCCACTGCCTGATCTTGAAAAAGTTTCAATATCTAATCCTGAAATCCTAGATCTGGTTCCTTCAATTGGTATCAGAGCCTAGGTTGTTTATTACATGATTATTTATACGTGCTTAGATTATTTTTTAGATTAGATCTTGTTGGTGCAAAAATCTGCCTGCGCCGGAGAAGCTGGAGTTAGGGAAGCCGCGGTCACCGTCGGGACCTGCAAAGGAAGTCTAAACCGGAGGTGGGGTTGCTCCGGCAAGACCCTCCGACGCTCAAGTCAGTTCTCTGCCTCAACAAGAATAGAGTGCTCGAACGGAGAATTTAGCAGAGTTTTGAGATAAGAAAATGAGCTTAGAGAACAACGTATCTGGGTCCCCCTTTTATAGGCGGAGGAGGTAACGGATTGATGGCGACATTTGTAACCGTATGGTAGTGGGCCGCCCATGGTCAGGGGAATTTATTGCGAAGGGTAGTGGAGTAGACCCGTGGCTATTGTCATGGCCTGCCACGTAGAGCCTGTTGCTGGTAGTGGAGCGACGTCCGTTGCCGCTAGTTGTCAGAGAGTAGTGGAGTCGCGCAGCACCTGCCGCAGGGAGCGGAGCAGAATCGTGGCCGTTGACACAGCCTGTCAGAGAGTAATGGGTCCGCCGCAGGGGGTGATGGAGCCGCGCGGAATCCGCTACAGGAAGTGGAATAGGATCATGGTTGTTATTGTGACCTGCCAGGGAGCGCGGATCTGTTGATTGAGGCTCGGCAGCGGTCGGAGTCTGGCCTCTGTAGAAGTCTGGGAGGGGTCCTCCTTGCGGTTGGGGTCGTGGGTGGAGTCCGACTCCCGTAGGAGTCCGAACGGAATTTACCAGCAGTTGATACTGAGAGCGGAGCTCGGCTCCCGTAGGAGTCCGGGCGGAGTCCTCTTGAGGATGAAGTTGTCGGCGGAGTCTGGCTCCCGTAGGAGTCCGGACGGAGCTTACCAGCAGTTGATACTGAGAGCGGAGCCCGGCTCCCGTAGGAGTCTGGGTGGAGTCCTCTGCAATCAAAGTTGAAGGTGAAGTCCGGCTCCCATAGGAGTCCGGACGGAGCTTACCAGCAGTTGATACCGAGAGCGGAGCCTGGCTTTCGTAGGAGTCCGGGCGGAGTCCTCTGCAATCAAAGTTAAAGGTGAAGTCCGGCTCCCGTAGGAGTTCGGACGGAGCTTACCAGCAGTTGATACCGAGAGTGGAGCCCGGCTCCCGTAGGAGTCCGGGCGGAGTCCTCTTGAGGTCGAAGTTGTCGGCGGAGTCCGGCTCCCATAGGAGTCCGGACGAAGTCTGTCTGCAGTCGTTGGAGTCGTCGGTGGGGCCCGGCTCCCGTAGGAGTCGGGCAGAGTCCTCTTGAGGACGAAGTTGTCAGCGGAGTCTGGCTCCCGTAGGAGTCCGGACGAAGTCTGTCTGCAGTCGTTGGAGTCGTCGGCGGGGCCCGGCTCCCATAGGAGTCTGGGCGGAGTCCTCTTGAGGACGAAGTTGTCGGCGGAGTCTGGCTCCCGTAGGAGTCCGGACGAAGTCTGTCTGCAGTCGTTGGAGTCATCGGCGGGGCCCGGCTCCCGTAGGAGTCCGAGCGGAGCTATCTTGTAGCTGAAGTTGTTGGTCGTCGAGGATGAAGTCCGGCTCCCGTGGGAGCCCGGGCGGAGATTTCTTTTGAAGTTGGCCTTGTTGGCAGAGCCGTTGATTCTGTGGAGGACTTCGGCTGGGGGTATTTTATACCCAACACCAGTCCCCCTACTTCCGAGTTTGAATTTCGAACGAAGGAAGTACAGAGAGATGGACACAGCCGAAGTCGCTCCTTCGAATCCTACGTACCATCGCCCCTAGATATTTTGGCATTTAATGTGTGTACGTCAGAGCCCGCTTTTCAGTGAAGGTGACCTGAAGAGTCTTTTCGGAACCCCCGTCGGAACGTGATCCCAAGCGCCGTGCCGCAGGAATTTGTGAACGGTCAACCCTCGATAGCGATGAAGGGGATAAGCACGACACGTGGCACGCACCAGTTGGCCCAGGAATACCCGCCGCCATAACTGCGCTAGGATCCGTCGGCTATTTAAACCCCCTAGTCCTTTCATGGCTTCATCCTGGCGCCTTTCTTTCGCCTGAGAACCTTGCTTCCCTCGCACCAGTCCTTGCTTTCTTCAGCCCCCCAATTCTTCTCTGAGGGTTTCTACGCCATGTCCTCTACCCCGGAGGCCATTTTTGAGGAGATCTCTAGGGCTTGGAGGAAGGTGAGGAGGAGAACGACGGCCGGTGAGAATCTCCATCGTTTTAAAGGGGGCTCAAGGAAGAATTCCTTCAACAACAGGGGTTTAATAACGGGGGCTGTCGGTGAAGTTATTCTGCCCGCGAATTTTGGAGTAGCAAGGCGGGGTGATACCGGTCAAGAGGGCAGAGCTGTCGTCATAAGCTATGGCGGGATCCTTGATGCCATCGGGGCCGAGGGACCAGAGGCGGTCGGCGTCGACGGTGGGGCAGTGGAACTTGTTGCGGGGACGGTGGAAGTAGCGCATGCCGACCTTGCCGGAGCATTTTGGGTGGCGGCTGTCGTGGAGCATTCGAAGATGAGGCACATCTCTGGCATCGCTACCGCTTCTAAGGTGACTCCGGTTCTTCTTGAAACAGGTCTTCGCTACTGCCGCCGTTGCCCTTACCGCCTTCGGAGATCTATCCCACCCTTTTCTCGCTAGGGTTGGGACTTCGGAGACAGAATGAGGCGAGATGAGGCGAGAGCTGTTACACGCACTGGAGAACGCGGCTGAGAAGGACAGAGACAGGAAGAGGAGTTTGCAGCTCGGAGCGGCCTCCGGTTCATCCTTCCCGAACCGTGTTTGCGAGGCTTGCGATGACGTGTATCTTCTTCTTCTTTTTTTTCTGACCCACCGGGTCCTGTAACGCATACTCTTGTTAAATGAAAAAGAGATTTTGTTACCTCGTCTGCATCTCGCATTAAATAGCTGTCTGTCGAACTTCTTCATTTTCCTTTCCTCTTTCTTCCTTCTCTTCTTTTTTTCTTTTTCACGTCGTCCCAAGGTCATCGACGACCTCTTCTGTTCATGTGGGGTTGTCATTTGCCGAGCTACTTTTTGGCTCTTACGTCATTCGAAGATACCCAATTGTCATTCCGTCGATGGTTGCAGGTTCGCTTGGGGCCCTTCGGGCCCGAGGTCCCTCCTAGGGCTTGAATTCGGGGATTCGAGCTTCCGTTACCTTCGGGCACTGTTTGCTTTCCTTTTTTGCTTGGGTTTTTTCTCTGCTGAAGTCGGAGCTAAGTTCGGCTCCCTTGGGAGTCCGAACGGAGAAGCCCTCCTGAAGTTGGAGTAGCCTGGCTCTCGTAGGGGTCAGGGCGAAGTCTTCCTGCGATCAAAGTCATAGGCAAAGTTCGGGTCCCGTAGGAGTCTGGACAAGGCCTATCGGCAGTTGCTGTTGTCAGCGGAGCCCGGCTCCCGTAGGAGTCCGGGTGTGGTTGTCTTGTAGCTGATGTCGGCGATGGAGCCCGGCTCCCGTAGGAGTCCAGGTGAAGTTTTCTTTGGTGTCGTGGACGGGACCCGGCTCCCGTAGGAGTCCGGGTGAAGCCTTCCTTGGCGTCGGAACCCGGCTCCCGTAGGAGTCCGGGTGAAGTCTTCCTTGGCGTTGGAACCCGACTCCCGTAGGAGTCCGGATGAAATCTTCTTTGGCGTCGTGGACGAAACCCGGCTCTCGTAGGAGTCCGGGTGAAGTCTTCCTTGGCGTTGGAACCTGGCTCCCGTAGGAGTCTGGGTGAAGTCTCCCTTGGCGTTGGAACCCGGCTCCCGTAGGAGTCCGGATGAAATCTTCTTTGGCGTCGTGGACGGAACCCGACTCTCATAGGAGTCCGGGTGAAGTCTTCCTTGGCATCGAAACCCGGCTCCCGTAGGAGTCCGGGTGAAGTCTTCCTTGGCGTTGGAACCCGGCTCCCGTAGGAGTCTGGATGAAATCTTCTTTGGCGTCGTGGATGGAACCCGGCTCCCGTAGGAGTCCGGGTGAAGTCTTCCTTGGCGTCGAAACCCGGCTCCCGTAAGAGTCCGGGTGAAGTCTTCCTTGGCACTGGAACCCGGCTCCCGTAGGAGTCCAGATGAAATCTTCTTTGGCATCGTAAACGGAACCTGGCTCTCGTAGGAGTCCGGGTGAAGTCTTCCTTGGCATCGGAACCCGGCTCCCGTAGGAGTCCGGGTGAAGTCTTCCTTGGCGTTGGAACCCAGCTCCCGTAGGAGTCTGGATGAAATCTTCTTTGGCGTCGTGGATGGAACCTGGCTCTCGTAGGAGTCCGGGTGAAGTCTTCCTTGGCGTCGAAACCCAGCTCCCGTAGGAGTCCGGGTGAAGTCTTCCTTGGCGTTGGAACCCGGCTCCCGTAGGAGTCCGGATGAAATCTTCTTTGGTGTCGTGGACGGAACCCGGCTCTCGTAGGAGTCCGGGTGAAGTCTTCCTTGGCGTCGGAACTCGGCTCCCGTAGGAGTCCGGGTGAAGTCTTCCTTGGCGTTGGAACCCGGCTCCCGTAGGAGTCCAGATGAAATCTTCTTTGGCGTCGTGGACGGAACCCGGCTCCCGTAGGAGTCCGGGTGAAGTCTTCCTTGGCGTCGGAACCCAGCTCCCGTAGGAGTCTGGGTGAAGTCTTCCTTGGCGTTGGAACCCGGCTCCCGTAGGAGTCCGGATGAAATCTTCTTTGGCATCGTGGACGGAACCCAGCTCTCGTAGGAGTCCGGGTGAAGTCTTCCTTGGCGTCAGAACCCGGCTCCCGTAGGAGTCCGGGTGAAGTCTTCCTTGGCGTTGGAACCCGGCTCCCGTAGGAGTCTGGATGAAATCTTCTTTGGCGTCGTGGATGGAACCCGGCTCCCGTAGGAGTCCGGGTGAAGTCTTCCTTGGCGTCGAAACCCGGCTCCCGTAAGAGTCCGGGTGAAGTCTTCCTTGGCGCTGGAACCCGGCTCCCGTAGGAGTCCGGATGAAATCTTCTTTGGCATCGTAAACGGAACCTGGCTCTCGTAGGAGTCCGGGTGAAGTCTTCCTTGGCATCGGAACCCGGCTCCCGTAGGAGTCCGGGTGAAGTCTTCCTTGGCGTTGGAACCCAGCTCCCGTAGGAGTCTGGATGAAATCTTCTTTGGCGTCGTGGATGGAACCTGGCTCTCGTAGGAGTCCGGGTGAAGTCTTCCTTGGCGTCGAAACCCGACTCCCGTAGGAGTCCGGGTGAAGTCTTCCTTGGCGTTGGAACCCGGCTCCCGTAGGAGTCCGGATGAAATCTTCTTTGGTGTCGTGGACGGAACCCGGCTCTCGTAGGAGTCCGGGTGAAGTCTTCCTTGGCGTCGGAACTCGGCTCCCGTAGGAGTCCGGGTGAAGTCTTCCTTGGCGTTGGAACCCGGCTCCCGTAGGAGTCCAGATGAAATCTTCTTTGGCGTCGTGGACGGAACCCGGCTCCCGTAGGAGTCCGGGTGAAGTCTTCCTTGGCGTCGGAACCCAGCTCCCGTAGGAGTCCGGGTGAAGTCTTCCTTGGCGTTGGAACCCGGCTCCCGTAGGAGTCCGGATGAAATCTTCTTTGGCATCGTGGACGGAACCCAGCTCTCGTAGGAGTCCGGGTGAAGTCTTCCTTGGCGTCAGAACCCGGCTCCCGTAGGAGTCCGGGTGAAGTCTTCCTTGGCGTTGGAACCCGGCTCCCGTAGGAGTCCGGATGAAATCTTCTTTGGCATCGTGGACGGAACCCGGCTCCTGTAGGAGTTCGGGTGAAGTCTTCCTTGGCGTCGGAATCCGGCTCCCGTAGGAGTCCGGGTGAAGTCTTCCTTGGCGCTGGAACCCGGCTCCCATAGGAGTCCGGATGAAATCTTCTTTGGCGTCGTGGATGGAACCCGACTCTCGTAGGAGTCCGGGTGAAGTCTTCCTTGACGTCGGAACCCGACTCCCATAGGAGTCCAGGTGAAGTCTTCTTTGTCGTTGAAACTCGGCTCCCGTAGGAGTCCGGACCTTCCATTTTACTCAAGCCGGCGTGAGGTTCTCCTCTCGTTACCAGCCTGGCTTGTCGGGGCGCGTTAGGGCGCTGTAAGGCCTCTCCCCCATCCGGTCTAAAAGAATCGGGCCTTCGACTTTGCTCATGTCAGGACGAGGTTCTCCTCCTGTTCCTGACATGGCTGTGGGGACACATTAGGGCATTGTAAGGCCTCTCCCCCCATCCGGTCTAAAAGAACCGGGCCTTTGACTTTGCTCAAGTTAGGGCGAGGTTCTCCACCTGTCCCTAACAGGGCTGTGGGGGCACATATGGGC
Organism: Elaeis guineensis; assembly: GCF_000442705.2. Taxonomy (NCBI): domain Eukaryota; kingdom Viridiplantae; phylum Streptophyta; class Magnoliopsida; order Arecales; family Arecaceae; genus Elaeis; species Elaeis guineensis. Next base: position 73,355,184 of record NC_025995.2, on the reverse strand, counting down.
GTTCTATGGCCTCTCCCCCCATCCGGTCTAAAAGGAACCGGGCCTTCGACTTTGCTCAAGTTAGGGTGAGGTTCTCCTCCTGTCCCTAACAGGGCTGTGGGGGCACATATGGGCGTTCTAGGGCCTCTCCCCCCATCCGGTCTAAAAGGAACCGGGCCTTCGACTTTATGAGATTGCCCTTTTGTTTTTGACACAGTTTGCTTGAATTGTCTAAAGACACATGGGTATGCGATTTTCGACTAAAACGAAGTCACTGGTAGTACATCCGTAAGTTTTCTGAGCTCCACGATCATGGGAGGTCGGCTCCTCCGAGCTGCAATCAACAAGGCGTAGGTCAGTTTTTCTAATTTAGTATACCTGGTCTCGGCGTCCCTCAGCACGCGGCTGATGTAGTAGACCGATCGCTGAACCTTCATTTCTTCTTTGACAAGGACAGCTGCAAGGGCCGTGGGAGAGACTGCCAGGTACAAAAATAGTTCCTTCCCAAGTTCGGGCTTCGCCAGCAGCGGGGGTGAGCTAAGGTAGCCTTTTAATTCTTCGAATGCTTGTTGGCATTCAGAGGTCCAACAGAAGTTCTTCGGCTGCTTGAGGGTTTGAAAGAAGGGCAAACATCGTTCGGCCGACCTCGCGACAAAGCGATTAAGAGCCGCTATCCTTCCCGTGAGGCACTGAATCTCCTTGATCGACCTTGGGGCGGTCATCTCTTGGATGGCGCAAATTTTCTCTGGATTGGCCTCAATCCCGCGCCCCGATACCATGAAGCCCAGGAACTTTCCTGAAGTTACCCCAAAAGCACATTTGGTCGGGTTCAGCTTCATCCTATACTTTCGAAGAGCGCCAAAGGTTTCCTCGAGGTCGGCGACATGATTTTTGGAAGACCTGCTTTTTACAAGCATATCGTCCACGTAAACCTCCATGTTTCGGCCGATCTGCTCTTTGAAGATTTTGTTCACCAGTCGTTGATAGGTTGCGCCTACGTTCTTGAGGCCGAATGGCATGACCCTGTAGTAGTAAAGGCCACGATTAGTGATGAAAGCTGTCTTTTCTTCATCTTTCGATGCCATTCTAATCTGGTTATAGCCAGAGAACGCGTCCATAAAAGTGAGGAGCTCATGGCCTGAGGTAGCGTCCACCAGTTGGTCAATCCTGGGAAGGGGGTAGCTGTCCTTTGGATAAGCCTTATTCAGCTTTTTGAAGTCGATACACATCCTCCACTTGCCGTTTGCTTTCTTGACCAGAACAACATTGGAAATCCACTCAGGATAATTGACTTCCTTAATAAATCCGGCCTTGAGAAGCTTATCCACTTCCTCGGCTATCGCCTTCTGCCTCTCCGGGGCATGACTCCAGATTTTTTCTTTTGTCGGCCGATGTTTCGGGTCGACTGCCAGATGATGTTCCATGACTTCTGTGTCGATCCCTGGCATATCCGTCGGGACCCATGCGAAAATGTCAGCATTCCTTCGGAGGAAATCCACAAGACGCATCCGCACCTCCTCCCCCAGGTTGGAGCCAATTAACACCACATGCTCCGCGTTCCCATCATTCAAAGGGATTGGTATTAGGTCTTCGATTGGACCGCCCCTCTCTTCAGTGAGGTCATCACGAGCATCCAATCCATCGACCGGACAGAGGTCCGCTTGATCGCTTCTTTGCAAGGCGATGTTGTAGCAATATCTGGCCAGGGCTTGGTCTCCCCGGACCTCTCCGATCCCCTGGTTGGTGGGGAACTTCAATTTCAAATGGTAGGTTGAAACAACAGCTCTGAGGGCATTGAGGCCGGGTCGGCCAAGAATTGCATTGTAGGCAGATGGTGCCTTTACCATTAGAAAATTTACCAGAGCTCTGGACTGCTTTGGATACTGACCCACGGTCACAGTCAGAGCTATCATTCCTTCCATCGGAACGGCGTCACCGGTAAACCCTATAAAGGGGGAGCAAATCGGTCTCAGATGACCGCCAAGAGTGGTCATTCTTGAAAAGGCATTGTAGAACAAGATGTCGGCCGAACTTCCGTTGTCGACGAGAATGCGACGGGCGTCGTAATTTGCTATGTTCAAGGAAACTACGACCGCGTCGTTATGAGGGAATTGGACTCCCTGGGTGTCCACTTCAGTGAAGGTTATGGGTTCTTCAACTTGTTGTCGCTTGGGGGATGCAGCTGGTACGCTGATTGCCTCCCGCCGGGATTCCCCCGAGATGACGTTGACGGAATCCGACAGAGGTCGGTCATCCGGCCACCCCTTCTCGGTGACCATAGCCGGAGGTAGTTGTGCAGAGACCTCGTGAGAGGGCATCAGATGAGGGAAGGAGGATTGGACGCCGAAAAAGATGGCCGGAAGCGGATCCGTTGAGCGCTCCTTTAAGAACAAGGGTACTGCGAAGGTTCACACCCTTCCTCTAGCGCCAATCCTGTTGGTGCAAAAATTTGCCTGCGCCGGAGAAGCTGGAGTTGGGGAAGCCGCGGTCGCCGTCGGGACCTGCAAAGGAAGTCTAAATCGGAGGTAGGGTTGCTCCGGCAAGACCCTCCGACGCTCAAGTCAGTTCTCTGCCTCAACAAGAATGGAGTGCTCGAACGGAGAATTTAGCAGAGTTTTGAGATAAGAAAATGAGCTTAGAGAACAACGTATCTGGGTCCCCCTTTTATAGGCGATGGAGGCAACGGATTGATGGCGACATTTGTAACCGTCTGGTAGTGGGCCGCCCATGGTCAGGGAAATTTATTGCGAAGGGTAGTGGAGTAGACCCGTGGCTATTGTCATGGCCTGCCACGTAGAGCCTGTTGCTGGTAGTGGAGCGACGTCCGTTGCCGCTAGTTGTCAGAGAGTAGTGGAGTCGCGCAGCACCTGCCGCAGGGAGCGGAGCAGAATCGTGGCCGTTGACACAGCCTGTCAGAGAGTAATGGGTCCGCCGCAGGGGTGATGGAGCCGCGCGGAATCCGCTACAGGAAGTGGAATAGGATCATGGTTGTTATTGTGACCTGCCAGGGAGCGCGGATCTGTTGATTGAGGCTCGGCAGCGGTCGGAGTCTGGCCTCTGTAGAAGTCTGGGAGGGGTCCTCCTTGCGGTTGGGGTCGTGGGTGGAGTCCGACTCCCGTAGGAGTCCGAACGGAATTTACCAGCAGTTGATACTGAGAGCGGAGCTCGGCTCCCGTAGGAGTCCGGGCGGAGTCCTCTTGAGGATGAAGTTGTCGGCGGAGTCTGGCTCCCGTAGGAGTCCGGACGGAGCTTACCAGCAGTTGATACTGAGAGCGGAGCCCGGCTCCCGTAGGAGTCTGGGTGGAGTCCTCTGCAATCAAAGTTGAAGGTGAAGTCCGGCTCCCGTAGGAGTCCGGACGGAGCTTACCAGCAGTTGATACCGAGAGCGGAGCCTGGCTTTCGTAGGAGTCCGGGCGGAGTCCTCTGCAATCAAAGTTAAAGGTGAAGTCCGGCTCCCGTAGGAGTTCGGACGGAGCTTACCAGCAGTTGATACCGAGAGTGGAGCCCGGCTCCCGTAGGAGTCCGGGCGGAGTCCTCTTGAGGTCGAAGTTGTCGGCGGAGTCCGGCTCCCATAGGAGTCCGGACGAAGTCTGTCTGCAGTCATTGGAGTCGTCGGTGGGGCCCGGCTCCCGTAGGAGTCCGGGCAGAGTCCTCTTGAGGACGAAGTTGTCAGCGGAGTCTGGCTCCCGTAGGAGTCCGGACGAAGTCTGTCTGCAGTCGTTGGAGTCGTCGGTGGGGCCCGGCTCCCATAGGAGTCTGGGCGGAGTCCTCTTGAGGACGAAGTTGTCGGCGGAGTCTGGCTCCCGTAGGAGTCCGGACGAAGTCTGTCTGCAGTCGTTGGAGTCATCGGCGGGGCCCAGCTCCCGTAGGAGTCCGAGCGGAGCTATCTTGTAGCTGAAGTTGTTGGTCGTCGAGGATGAAGTCCGGCTCCCGTGGGAGCCCGGGCGGAGATTTCTTTTGAAGTTGGCCTTGTTGGCAGAGCCGTTGATTCTGTGGAGGACTTCGGCTGGGGGTATTTTATACCCAACACCAGTCCCCCTACTTCCGAGTTTGAATTTCGAACGAAGGAAGTACAGAGAGATGGACACAGCCGAAGTCGCTCCTTCGAATCCTACGTACCATCGCCCCTAGATATTTTGGCATTTAATGTGTGTACGTCAGAGCCCGCTTTTCAGTGAAGGTGACCTGAAGAGTCTTTTCGGAACCCCCGTCGGAACGTGATCCCAAGCGCCGTGCCGCGGGAATTTGTGAACGGTCAACCCTCGATAGCGATGAAGGGGATAAGCACGACACGTGGCACGCACCAGTTGGCCCAGGAATACCCGCCGCCATAACTGCGCTAGGATCCGTCGGCTATTTAAACCCCCTAGTCCTTTCATGGCTTCATCCTGGCGCCTTTCTTTCGCCTGAGAACCTTGCTTCCCTCGCACCAGTCCTTGCTTTCTTCAGCCCCCCAATTCTTCTCTGAGGGTTTCTACGCCATGTCCTCTACCCCGGAGGCCGTTTTTGAGGAGATCTCTAGGGCTTGGAGGAAGGTGAGGAGGAGAACGACGGCCGGTGAGAATCTCCATCGTTTTAAAGGGGGCTCAAGGAAGAATTCCTTCAACAACAGGGGTTTAATAACGGGGGCTGTCGGTGAAGTTATTCTGCCCGCGAATTTTGGAGTAGCAAGGCGGGGTGATACCGGTCAAGAGGGCAGAGCTGTCGTCATAAGCTATGGCGGGATCCTTGATGCCGTCGGGGCCGAGGGACCAGAGGCGGTCGGCGTCGACGGTGGGGCAGTGGAACTTGTTGCGGGGACGGTGGAAGTAGCGCATGCCGACCTTGCCGGAGCATTTTGGGTGGCGGCTGTCGTGGAGCATTCGAAGATGAGGCACATCTCTGGCATCGCTACCGCTTCTAAGGTGACTCCGGTTCTTCTTGAAACAGGTCTTCGCTACTGCCGCCGTTGCCCTTACCGCCTTCGGATATCTATCCCACCCTTTTCTCGCTAGGGTTGGGACTTCGGAGACAGAATGAGGCGAGATGAGGCGAGAGCTGTTACACGCACTGGAGAACGCGGCTGAGAAGGACAGAGACAGGAAGAGGAGTTTGCAGCTCGGAGCGGCCTCCGGTTCATCCTTCCCGAACCGTGTTTGCGAGGCTTGCGATGACGTGTATCTTCTTCTTCTTTTTTTTCTGACCCACCGGGTCCTGTAACGCATACTCTTGTTAAATGAAAAAGAGATTTTGTTACCTCGTCTGCATCTCGCATTAAATAGCTGTCTGTCGAACTTCTTCATTTTCCTTTCCTCTTTCTTCCTTCTCTTCTTTTTTTCTTTTTCACGTCGTCCCAAGGTCATCGACGACCTCTTCTGTTCATGTGGGGTTGTCATTTGCCGAGCTACTTTTTGGCTCTTACGTCATTCGAAGATACCCAATTGTCATTCCGTCGATGGTTGCAGGTTCGCTTGGGGCCCTTCGGGCCCGAGGTCCCTCCTAGGGCTTGAATTCGGGGATTCGAGCTTCCGTTACCTTCGGGCACTGTTTGCTTTCTTTTTTGCTTGGGTTTTTTCTCTGCTGAAGTCGGAGCTAAGTTCGGCTCCCTTGGGAGTCCGAACGGAGAAGCCCTCCTGAAGTTGGAGTAGCCTGGCTCTCGTAGGGGTCAGGGCGAAGTCTTCCTGCGATCAAAGTCATAGGCAAAGTTCGGGTCCCGTAGGAGTCTGGACAAGGCCTATCGGCAGTTGCTGTTGTCAGCGGAGCCCGGCTCCCGTAGGAGTCCGGGTGTGGTTGTCTTGTAGCTGATGTCGGCGATGGAGCCCGGCTCCCGTAGGAGTCCAGGTGAAGTTTTCTTTGGTGTCGTGGACGGGACCCGGCTCCCGTAGGAGTCCGGGTGAAGCCTTCCTTGGCGTCGGAACCCGGCTCCCGTAGGAGTCCGGGTGAAGTCTTCCTTGGCGTTGGAACCCGGCTCCCGTAGGAGTCCGGATGAAATCTTATTTGGCGTCGTGGACGAAACCCGGCTCTCGTAGGAGTCCGGGTGAAGTCTTCCTTGGCGTCGGAACCTGGCTCCCGTAGGAGTCTGGGTGAAGTCTTCCTTGGCGTTGGAACCCGGCTCCCGTAGGAGTCCGGATGAAATCTTCTTTGGCGTCGTGGATGGAACCCGACTCTCGTAGGAGTCCGGGTGAAGTCTTCCTTGGCATCGAAACCCAGCTCCCGTAGGAGTCCGGGTGAAGTCTTCCTTGGCGTTGGAACCCGGCTCCCGTAGGAGTCTGGATGAAATCTTCTTTGGCGTCGTGGATGGAACCCGGCTCCCGTAGGAGTCCGGGTGAAGTCTTCCTTGGCGTCGAAACCCGGCTCCCGTAAGAGTCCGGGTGAAGTCTTCCTTGGCGCTGGAACCCGGCTCCCGTAGGAGTCCGGATGAAATCTTCTTTGGCATCGTAAACGGAACCTGGCTCTCGTAGGAGTCCGGGTGAAGTCTTCCTTGGCATCGGAACCCGGCTCCCGTAGGAGTCCGGGTGAAGTCTTCCTTGGCGTTGGAACCCAGCTCCCGTAGGAGTCTGGATGAAATCTTCTTTGGCGTCGTGGATGGAACCTGGCTCTCGTAGGAGTCCGGGTGAAGTCTTCCTTGGCGTCGAAAACCGGCTCCCGTAGGAGTCCGGGTGAAGTCTTCCTTGGCGTTGGAACCCGGCTCCCGTAGGAGTCCGGATGAAATCTTCTTTGGTGTCGTGGACGGAACCCGGCTCTCGTAGGAGTCCTGGTGAAGTCTTCCTTGGCGTCGAAACTCGGCTCCCGTAGGAGTCCGGGTGAAGTCTTCCTTGGCGTTGGAACCCGGCTCCCGTAGGAGTCCAGATGAAATCTTCTTTGGCGTCGTGGACGGAACCCGGCTCCCGTAGGAGTCTGGGTGAAGTCTTCCTTGGCGTCGGAACCCAGCTCCCGTAGGAGTCCGGGTGAAGTCTTCCTTGGCGTTGGAACCCGGCTCCCGTAGGAGTCCGGATGAAATCTTTTTTGGCATCGTGGACGGAACCCAGCTCTCGTAGGAGTCCGGGTGAAGTCTTCCTTGGCGTCAGAACCCGGCTCCCGTAGGAGTCCGGGTGAAGTCTTCCTTGGCGTTGGAACCCGGCTCCCGTATGAGTCCGGATGAAATCTTCTTTGGCATCGTGGACGGAACCCGGCTCCTGTAGGAGTTCGGGTGAAGTCTTCCTTGGCGTCGGAATCCGGCTACCGTAGGAGTCCGGGTGAAGTCTTCCTTGGCGCTGGAACCCGGCTCCCATAGGAGTCCGGATGAAATCTTCTTTGGCGTCGTGGATGGAACCCGACTCTCGTAGGAGTCCGGGTGAAGTCTTCCTTGACGTCGGAACCCGACTCCCATAGGAGTCCAGGTGAAGTCTTCTTTATCGTTGAAACTCGGCTCCCGTAGGAGTCCAGACCTTCCATTTTACTCAAGCCGGCGTGAGGTTCTCCTCTCGTTACCAGCCTGGCTTGTGGGGGCGCGTTAGGGCGCTGTAAGGCCTCTCCCCCATCCGGTCTAAAAGAATCGGGCCTTCGACTTTGCTCATGTCAGGACGAGGTTCTCCTCCTGTTCCTGACATGGCTGTGGGGGCACATTAGGGCATTGTAAGGCCTCTCCCCCCATCCGGTCTAAAAGAACCGGGCCTTTGACTTTGCTCAAGTTAGGGCGAGGTTCTCCACCTGTCCCTAACAGGGCTGTGGGGGCACATATGGGCGTTGTAGGGCCTCTCCCCCCATCCGGTCTAAAAGGAATCGGGCCTTCGACTTTGCTCAAGTTAGGGTGAGGTTCTCCTCCTGTCCCTAACAGGGCTGTGGGGGCACATATGGGCGTTCTAGGGCCTCTCCCCCCATCCGGTCTAAAAGGAACCGGGCCTTCGACTTTATGAGATTGCCCTTTTGTTTTTGACACAGTTTGCTTGAATTGTCTAAAGACACATGGGTATGCGATTTTCGACTAAAACGAAGTCACTGGTAGTACATCCGTAAGTTTTCTGAGCTCCACGATCATGGGAGGTCGGCTCCTCCGAGCTGCAATCAACAAGGCGTAGGTCAGTTTTTCTAATTTAGTATACCTGGTCTTGGCGTCCCTCAGCACGCGGCTGATGTAGTAGACCGATCGCTGAACCTTCATTTCTTCTTTGACAAGGACAGCTGCAAGGGCCGTGGGAGAGACTGCCAGGTACAAAAATAGTTCCTTCCCAAGTTCGGGCTTCGCCAGCAGCGGGGGTGAGCTAAGGTAGCCTTTTAATTCTTCGAATGCTTGTTGGCATTCAGAGGTCCAACAGAAGTTCTTCGGCTGCTTGAGGGTTTGAAAGAAGGGCAAACATCGTTCGGCCGACCTCGCGACAAAGCGATTAAGAGCCGCTATCCTTCCCGTGAGGCACTGAACCTCCTTGATCGACCTTGGGGCGGTCATCTCTTGGATGGCGCAAATTTTCTCTGGATTGACCTCAATCTCGCGCCCCGATACCATGAAGCCCAGGAACTTTCCTGAAGTTACCCCAAAAGCACATTTGGTCGGGTTCAGCTTCATCCTATACTTTCGAAGAGCGCCAAAGGTTTCCTCGAGGTCGGCGACATGATTTTTGGAAGACCTGCTTTTTACAAGCATATCGTCCACGTAAACCTCCATGTTTCGGCCGATCTGCTCTTTGAAGATTTTGTTCACCAGTCGTTGATAGGTTGCGCCTACGTTCTTGTGGCCGAATGGCATGACCCTGTAGCAGTAAAGGCCGCGATTAGTGATGAAAGCTGTCTTTTCTTCATCTTCCGATGCCATTCTAATCTGGTTATAGCCGGAGAACGCGTCCATAAAAGTGAGGAGCTCATGGCCTGAGGTAGCGTCCACCAGTTGGTCGATCCTGGGAAGGGGGTAGCTGTCCTTTGGATAAGCCTTATTCAGCTTTTTGAAGTCGATACACATCCTCCACTTGCCGTTTGCTTTCTTGACCAGAACAACATTGGAAATCCACTCAGGATAATTGACTTCCTTAATAAATCCGGCCTTGAGAAGCTTATCCACTTCCTCGGCTATCGCCTTCTGCCTCTCCGGGGCATGACTCCAGATTTTTTCTTTTGTCGGCCGATGTTTCGGGTCGACTGCCAGATGATGTTCCATGACTTCTGTGTCGATCCCTGGCATATCCGTCGGGACCCATGCAAAAATGTCAGCATTCCTTCGGAGGAAATCCACAAGACGCGTCCGCACCTCCTCCCCCAGGTTGGAGCCAATTAACACCACATGCTCCGCGTTCCCATCATTCAAAGGGATTGGTATTAGGTCTTCGATTGGACCGCCCCTCTCTTCAGTGAGGTCATCACGAGCATCCAATCCATCGACCGGACAGAGGTCCGCTTGATCGCTTCTTTGCAAGGCGATGTTGTAGCAATATCTGGCCAGGGCTTGGTCTCCCCGGACCTCTCCGATCCCCTGGTTGGTGGGGAACTTCAATTTCAAATGGTAGGTTGAAACAACAGCTCTGAGGGCATTGAGGCCGGGTCGGCCAAGAATTGCATTGTAGGCAGATGGTGCCTTTACCATTAGAAAATTTACCAGAGCTCTGGACTGCTTTGGATACTGACCCACGGTCACAGTCAGAGCTATCATTCCTTCCGTCGGAACGGCGTCACCGGTAAACCCTATAAAGGGGGAGCAAATCGGTCTCAGATGACCGCCAAGAGTGGTCATTCTTGAAAAGGCATTGTAGAACAAGATGTCGGCCGAACTTCCGTTGTCGACGAGAATGCGACGGGCGTCGTAATTTGCTATGTTCAAGGAAACTACGACCGCGTCGTTATGAGGGAATTGGACTCCCTGGGTGTCCACTTCAGTGAAGGTTATGGGTTCTTCAACTTGTTGTCGCTTGGGGGATGCAGCTGGTACGCTGATTGCCTCCCGTCGGGATTCCCCCGAGATGACGTTGACGGAATCCGACAGAGGTCGGTCATCCGGCCACCCCTTCTCGGTGACCATAGCCGGAGGTAGTTGTGCAGAGACCTCGTGAGAGGGCATCAGATGAGGGAAGGAGGATTGGACGCCGAAAAAGATGGCCGGAAGCGGATCCGTTGAGCGCTCCTTTAAGAACAAGGGTACTGCGAAGGTTCACACCCTTCCTCTAGCGCCAATCCTGTTGGTGCAAAAATTTGCCTGCGCCGGAGAAGCTGGAGTTGGGGAAGCCGCGGTCGCCGTCGGGACCTGCAAAGGAAGTCTAAATCGGAGGTGGGGTTGCTCCGACAAGACCCTTCGACGCTCAAGTCAGTTCTCTGCCTCAACAAGAATGGAGTGCTCGAACGGAGAATTTAGCAGAGTTTTGAGATAAGAAAATGAGCTTAGAGAACAACGTATCTGGGTCCCCCTTTTATAGGCGAAGGAGGCAACGGATTGATGGCGACATTTGTAACCGTCTGGTAGTGGGCCGCCCATGGTCAGGGGAATTTATTGCGAAGGGTAGTGGAGTTGACTCGTGGCTATTGTCATGGCCTGCCACGTAGAGCCTGTTGTAGGTAGTGGAGCGGCGTCCGTTGCCGCTAGTTGTCAGAGAGTAGTGGAGTCGCGCAGCACCTGCCGCAGGGAGCGGAGCAAATCGTGGCTGTTGACACAGCCTGTCAGAGAGTAATGGGTCCGCCGTAGGGGGTGATGGAGCCACGCGGAATCCGCTACAGGAAGTGGAACAGGATCATGGTTGTTATTGTGACCTGCCAGGGAGCGCGGATCTGTTGATTGAGGCTCGGCAGCGGTCGGAGTCCGGCCTCTGTAGAAGTCCGGGAGGGGTCCTCCTTGCGGTTGGGGTCGTGGGTGGAGTCCGGCTCCCGTAGGAGTCCGAACAGAACTTACCAGCAGTTGATACTGAGAGCGGAGCTCGGCTCCCGTAGGAGTCCGGACGGAGTCCTCTTGAGGATGAAGTTGTCGGCGGAGTCCGGCTCCCGTAGGAGTCCGGACGGAGCTTACCAGCAGTTGATACTGAGAGCGGAGCCCGGCTCCCGTAGGAGTTTGGGCGGAGTCCTCTGCAATCAAAGTTGAAGGTGAAGTCCGGCTCCCGTAGGAGTCCGGACGGAGCTTACCAGCAGTTGATACCGAGAGCGGAGCCCGGCTCCCGTAGGAGTCCGGGCGGAGTCCTCTGCAATCAAAGTTAAAGGTGAAGTCCGGCTCCCGTAGGAGTCCGGACGGAGCTTACTAGCAGTTGATACCGAGAGCGGAGCCCGGCTCCCGTAGGAGTCCGGGTGGAGTCCTCTTGAGGTCAAAGTTGTCGGCGGAGTCCGGCTCCCATAGGACTCCGGACGAAGTCTGTCTGCAGTCGTTGGAGTCGTCGGTGGGGCTCGGCTCCTGTAGGAGTCCGGGTGGAGTCCTCTTGAGGATGAAGTTGTCGGCGGAGTCCGGCTCCCGTAGGAGTCCGGATGAAGTCTGTCTGCAGTCGTTGGAGTCATCGGCGGGGCCCGGCTCTCGTAGGAGTCCGGGCGGAGTCCTCTTGAGGACGAAGTTATTGGCGGAGTCTGGCTCCCGTAGGAGTCCGGACGAAGTCTGTCTGCAGTCGTTGGAGTCGTCGGTGGGGCCCGGCTCCCGTAGGAGTCTGGGCGGAGCTATCTTGTAGCTGAAGTTGTTGGTCGTCGAGGATGAAGTCCGGCTCCCGTGGGAGCCCGGGCGGAGATTTCTTTTGAGGTTGGCCTTGTTGGCGGAGCTGTTGATTCTGTGGAGGACTTCGGCTGGGGGTATTTTATACCCAATAGATCTAATTTATAATCTGATTATTAAATTTGAAATTAAAATTTTTAGATCAATCACGAACTGTAGGTTGTCCTGCTGTAAGGTTTACCCCTTATAGTGCAAAGATTGTCCTAGTTCGTGTAGATCTATCTTTAATCATAAATTTGTTAGATATGATCAAGATTAAATTTATAATTTATTAGATTTAAAAGGTATTTAAATCTAAAATAAAATCTTTTTGTTAATAATTTTCATGTAAAGAACCATCATATATTTGTCTGAAAAATTTGCGCAGTTTAAAGTTGAAATTATTTCAACTACATGAATCTGTTTAGATTAGATCTAAAGTAGTTTCATACTTATTTCACTTATATTTTGATTATGAATCAAACATGCAACTTGGTTGGTAGAACTATATTGTAAAAATATTTTATAAATATAAAAATTATTTTCGAAAAGCCGAACTCCAACCCTCAGTCTAAAACTTAATTGAGAATTAAGAAGTTGTTTGATTAGGTTCTAGTATTGTGAATTGAAGAACCTAAGACACAAAACATAACACATTAGGTTAATGGGTTAGTGGGAATTAGGTCCATTAATTGGGTTAGACCTAAGGTTAGGTTAAAGATGGACTTAATTAGAAAATTGATTAAATCTAATCAATTGTTGTCTTAAATTAGGTCAAGGATTTTCTAGATCAATTACAATAGTTGTAGTTGGTCAAGTCCATATCTTTAATGAGAACCAAATGGACTTGATTCTTGGCTAAGCGGTCTAGCACGAACTGTTAGGTTGATCTAATCAAAACTAATTAAACCAGTTAGTATCTAAGGTAAACCAGACTGGTGGTTTTTAATTGGCAGCCCGCTTACCTGGCCATTTCTGATGGTGTCTAAGGCAAACTTTGGCAGATCCTCCCATCGATCGAACTTACCTGGCCTCTTGATGAAATTATGTTTTAATTGGATCATTTGACTATTCGAGCTGACCCATGTCAGCTAGGTAGATCAGTGTGACTGATTTAGGTGCTCCTAGACTAGCCCTTTTGATGGTCTCCCTTAAGCTAACTTGGTGAAGCCAGTGGGAGGATCATGATAAGCTGGTTCATCTGACCTCATCTTTTAAATTAATTAAATCTTCTAAAATTATTAGGTCCTTAAAATAAAATAGTTATGGTGAAAACTAGATCATAGCCTCCCATTAAGTGGATGATGATGGGTCCATCAGTTGGATAATCATTGGAGGCCCAAAGTCCTGGTGCTTATCGACTGATGGAATTGTCATTCATAATATGATTTCTTGACTGCATCTTTCTAAATGGTGGTTAGGTTAGCCAACCAAAGTTGGGCCTAATCATTCATTGGCTAGATGGGCCAAGTATGGTCATGTTAATGGTTGGACCTAACCAGACCTTTTCAGTGGAGGCCAAAGCCTACTGATTAGGGATTGGGGCAAAAATAAAATTACTAAAAATTATTTAGAGAAATAATTGATTATGAACCTATCCTTAGATGTACATGAGTTGGCCAACCAAAGTTGGACTTGTGTGCAGTCTAAGTGGATTCTAGTACCCACTAAGGAATTAGGATAATTTTTCGAATTAAAGGTAGAGGCTACCAATTCGAATACAATAGTAGGAGAAAGCTTTTGATTAAAGTCTAAATCTTTAGATTTAATGAATCAATTACTAATTAGGTTATGGTTTTTCTTTGTGCAAATATGGCCACTTCTATATCGCTCTGATCATTGTTGGACAATGATAGGTTGGTGGGATCCAACTTCGGTAGCTGGTATCAAAAGTTAAAGAGAGTCCTAGAGCATGAATGGATCTTATATGTGATAACGGATCCTGCACCTGAGGAGCTAGCTGCCAATGCATGTGGAACAATCATAGACACTTATCAAAAGTGGCTCAGTGATTGGACCACGGTGTGCTGCATTATGCTGGCTGTCATGAGCGACGAGTCAATCACAAATTTGAGATGCTTAGCCAAAAGACATGCTTCAAGTATTGGAGGATACCTTTGGTACACTCGATGATGTGGAGAGGCACAAGACTAGTTGTGCCATCTTCAACGCCAAAATACGGGATGGTACCTCTGTCACTGATCATGTATTGTACATGATCGAGCTGATGGAACATTAGAGCAAGCTCAACTTTTCCTTGCATGAGCAGCTTGGGAAAGATGCAATACTGAACTCACTGCCCAAGTCTTATCTCTCATTCTTCACTCATTATAGAATGATAAAGCCTGAAATAAACTACCATGGTTTACTGGGGCTGCTTCAAAACTTTGAGAAGGATCACCAACTCCACAAGGAGTTGGTGAACTTAGTGGGAGGTTCATCTTCTAGTTCTCGACCCTTTAAGAAAGGAAAGAAGAACAAGAAGAAGAAAGTGAAGAAGGTGCAAGTTCAGACTGGGACATCAGTGCAGGGCCAGACCAGAAAGATCAAGCTTGATAAGAGTCAAGCTGAATGCTTCTTTTGCAAGAAGTGGGGGTACTGAAAGAGGAACTGTCCTCAGTACATTGCCTCCCTGGATCCGAACAGATAGAGAAAGAAGCAAGCTGTTGTTAGGCAAGGTATTTATACGATAACTCCTTGTAATTTTTTTATTTGTGATATAACTGACTGGGTATTGGATATCGATAACCCTTACCATATTTGCAATTCGTTGCAGGGGTTGCAGATCAGTAGGAGATTTGAGCAAGGCGAGAGGTTCCTGAACGTTGGAGATGGAAGACCAGTTCCAATTCTAGCATTAGGAATCTTGAAACTTGTATTTGAGTCCCATACCGTTGTTCTTAATGATTGTCATTTCTATCCCAGTTTCTTTTTAAATGTCATTTCTATAGGCCTTCTAGCCAAAAATGATTATAAAATTTCAATAAAGAAACAAGTTTGTAATATCATTATGAATGGTGTTACTATTTTTTGTGGACATTTGAATAATGGTGTGTATATGTTATCACAATTTGTTAACGTAGTCTATTCCACTGGCAAGCACCCTAGATTAGATAGTATATCAGATATCTACTTATGGCACTGTAGGCTAGGTCATATAAACAAGAATAGGATAAACAGGTTGACTCAAGAGAGAATCCTTGAAGTCGTGATTGTGAATTACTTTCAACCGTGAATCATATCTTTTTGATAAAATGACCAAGTCACCTTTTACTGAAAAAGGTGAGAGAGCTACTGAGCTCTTGGGTCTAGTACATACTGATGTATGCGGGCTCATGAGCACAAGTGCTAGAGATGGATATTTCTACTTCATCACTTTCACGGATGATCTATCCAGATATGGATATGTCTATCTGATGAAACATAAGTCGAATTCATTTGAAATGTTCAAACGATTCTGAAATGAAGTAGAAAAATAAATTGGAAAGAGTATTAAAACTCTTCGGTCTGACCGAGGAGGGAAATACTTTTCTGGTGAGTTTTTCACATATCTAGGAGAAAATGGGATTCTCTCCCAATGGACTCCTCTAGGAATACCACAGCATAATGGTGTGTCTGAAAGAAGAAATTAGACTCTGTTAGACATGGTCCGATCCATGATGGATTTTGCCAGCTTGTCGATATCCTTCTGGGGATATGCACTTGAATCGACCTGTTATCTGTTAAATAGGATCCCAAGTAAATCTGTAATTAAGACTCCATATAAGATATGGACAGGGCGTAAGCCAGCATTTTCACACCTTAGGGTCTAAGGATGTCCGACCTATGTCAAATGGTTAGTTACAGATAAATTTAGAATTAGATTTGACAAATACACATTTATAGGGTACCCCAAAGAGATCAAAAGATATTTTTTCTACCATGCTGATGAATAAAAGGTGTTCATCAGCCTTAAGGCAACCTTTTTAGGAAAGGAGTTTCTTGGTGAAGGAACCGTTGCCTCTAAGGTTGAACTTGATGAAGTTCAATAGGTACAAAGACCGACACCAATAGCTGAACCTGAGTCAGATTTGATTAGATCAGATTCGAAGCCCAATGTACCTGCACCATTAAGGTGATCCGATAGAGTACTGCATCAGCCGGATAGATACTACGATTTCTTAGTCTGGGATGATGATCCCATCGAACTTGATGAGAATGATGAGGATCCGATCACCTATATGGATGCAATGCAGAGACCTGAGAAATGGCTTGAAGCCATGCAATTCAAAATGAAGTCCATGAAGGTCAACGATGTATGGACATTGGTTGACCCACTTGAAGGAGTTAAACCCATTGGGTGTAAATGGATCTTTAAAAGGAAGAGGGGCACAGACGAAAAGGTGGAGACCTATAAAGCCCGTCTGGTTGCCAAAGGGTATCGTCAACATTATGGTATTGACTATAACGAGATATTTTTCTCTATGGCAATGCTCAAATCCATTCGGATAATGCTTACAATAGCTGTCCATCTAGATTATGAGATCTGACAGATGGATGTAAAGACAGCTTTCCTGAATGGAGAGCTGACCGAAGAGGTGTATATGATACAATCTGAGGGGTTTACATCCATAGATGAGTCCAAGGTATGCAAGCTTCAAAGATCCATTTATGGATTGAAGCAAGCTTCTGGGAGTTGGAACATGCATTTTGATAAGATGATCAAAACGTATGGCGTCGTTAAGAATGGAGAAGAGCCCTGCATCGATAAATGGGCAAATAATCCAGTTGTGGTATTCCTTATGTTGTACGTGGATGACATTCTCTTAATCGAGAATGACATCCCCGCACTACAAGGAATAAAAATTTGGTTGTCATCGCAGTTCTCTATGAAGGACTTGGGTGAAGTATCCTACATCCTAGGGATGAAGATCCATAGAGATAGATCTAAAAGGATGCTTGGGTTATCCCAGTCTACGTACATAGACACTGTGCTGAGGAGGTTCAGCATGGAGAATTTCAAGAAGGGCTATCTATCGATAGGCCATAGAATTTCTCTCTCTAAGAAGGATTGTCCGACAACTTCTGAAGAGAGAGAGCGTATGAGTAGAGTCCCATATGCTTCGACCATGGGATCTATCATGTATGCCATGACATGTACAAGGACAGATATGGTACACTCACTAGGAGTAGTGAGTAGATACCAATCTGATCCTGAAGAAAATCACTGAAAAGTGGTTAAAGCCATCCTTAAGTATTTAAGAAATACTAAAGTCCAATGGTTGGTTTATGGCAAGTCAGATCTGAAACTTATGGGGTTCACAGACTCCAACTTTCAATCTGACCATGATGACAATAGAAGCATATCGAATTATATCTTTACTCTGAATGGTGGAGCCATTTGCTGGAAGAATTTCAAGCAGTATACTGTGGCAGATTCTGTTTGTGAGGTGGAGTACATCGTAGCATCAGATGCCGCAAAGGAAGCTGTGTGGCTGAGAAAATTCATCAACGAGCTCGGAATAGCACCTTCCTTCAATGGTCCAGTCCTGCTCTATTGCGATAGTACTAGTGTCATAGCTCAAGCAAAGGAACCCAAAGCACACCAGCGGACGAAGCACATTTTGCGCCGCTTCCACCTGATCTGGGAGATCATGGATCGAGGTGACGTCGACCTTTAGAAGATCGATGGAAAGAAGAACCTGACCGACCCCTTCACTAAAGCCCTGGCGATGAAGGAGTTCGACAACCACAAATTGAAGATGGGCATTAGATACTGTGCCGAGTGGCTTTAGGACAAGTGGGAGATGTTGGAAAATATATCTCAAAAGTCAATCATCAATCTGTTGATAGTTGAGCAACCTTGTATTGTAATTAATTTGTTAATAAATAAAATATATTTTTGGTATTTTCATCATAAGTTTTCATCTTCTAATGAACTCCGTTGTTGTGATGAAGTCCTTAGGACTATTCAGGTTTGATAAAGAGAGGATTTATCGATTAGTCCTTAAAACTGTTCACGACCAAATAATAGACTGTTAATAAGGACGACAGCTTCTATCGAGCATAGGTCGCTGTAGGCCATATGGGTTGGTTGTCTTCTTAATCAAAGAGTGTGGAGACACTGGTATAGCATACAGGTGAGATATAAGGGTACATCATTATTGAATGTGACCAACTCTAGAGCATTCTGCTGTCGAGAATGTCTCTGATGGGATATAGGTATAAGTGTCCCTTAGACCTGAGATCGCCTCAGTGATTTGCAAGCAACTCACTGTGCTTTGGTACTGGACTAACTGAATTTCTAATTCAGTGATGGAAGGCTTCTAAGCATAGTCAAGTACTTGCAAAGTCAGAGTGTGATCAAGATGGGATTGACCACTCCAAGAGTTGGAGAAGAATGAGTCGTTATATTTCAATTTAGCAAAACTTTGGCTAGGATAATCCATCAGATGGATTTGATATTTTGAAATACAATGTAGACAACCTGATCAGAGTTGACAGTGGAACTCTAAGGTGTCCTATGAGCATTTTGGTCAAGAGGATGAATTATATGGAAACTATATCCATATGGGTTCTAAGGATGTTGTTCTACACATTCGACCTATCCGACTGTCGGATACCTTTGCTAGATGGTCACTTCGATTGGTATAGATATTTATTTTTATTCTATCATCTTAGGTTTGGATCTATGAGGTCACACACATTAGAGTTCATGATCCGACCAGATGGTTGATCAACGATTAAAAATTATTCTAGGGTTAAACGATCAATACGATTGACAATTAACCTACTGTAAGTATTGCAGGAGGATCGATTAGCAATTCGATTGCTAATTGACTTAATTTGATTAAGCTAAAGGGTTGAGATTAAGTTTAATTAAATATGATTTAATTAGATTTAGTTTGGGCTTGATTGGATCAAGTTCAATTGGTTTATTGGATAAGCCAAGTGCAAGAAAAAACTAGTCCTTATTCAAATAGGACATGGGTCAACCTAATTTCTAATTTGATTAGAAAATTAAATCAAATTTAAATATAATTTAATCTGATTAAATTAGGTTAAGACCTATTTTAATTAAGTTGATTTGATTTTGATTTGATTTGTGTTGGTGCAAAAATCCACCTGCACCGGAGAAGCTGGAGTCGGAGGAGTCGTGGTCGCCATCGGGACCTACAAAAGAAGTCTAAACCGGAGGTGGGGTTGCTCTGGCAAGATCCTCCAACGCTCAAGTCAGTTCTCTGCCTCAACAAGAATGGTGTGCTCGAACGAAAATTTTAGCAGAATTTTTGGATAGAAATTAGAGCTTAGAGAATAACGTATCTGGAGTCCCCCCTTTTTATAGGCGGAGGGAGTAACGGATTGATGGCGACGTTTGTAACCACCCAATCGTGGGCCGCTCGGGGCCAGGAGGAGTTTATTACGAAGAGTAATGGGGTAGAGTCGTGGCTGTCACCATGGCTCGCCACATGGAGTCTGTTGCGGAGAGTGGAGCGGCGTCCATTGTCGTGACTCGCCAGAGAGTGATGGAGCCGTGCAGAATCCATCGCAGGAAGTGGAGCAGAATCATGGCCATTACTGTGGCCTGCCGCGTGGAGCCTATTATGGAGAGTGGTGGAGCCACGCAGAATCCATCGTAGGAGGTGGAACAGAGTCATGACCATTACTGTGGCCGGTCAGGGAGTCCAGGCCTGTCGGCCGAAGCTCGATCGAAGCGCCTGGCAGGGAGAGGTGGCTATCCATCTAAAAGGGGCTCGAGTGTTGCTGGTGGGCCGTCCATTGTCGGATGCCTTGAGCGTTGGCACTATAGGCGACGGCCATTTGCTGCAGGGGCCCAGTCAGAGGCTTTCTGTAGATGAAGTCTGATTTCCATAGGAGCGTGGATGAAGACTTCCTGCAGCCAGAGTTGGGGATGAGGGCCGGCTCCCGTAGAAGTTGGACGAAGTCTACCTGCAATTGAAGTCGGAGATAAAATCTGGCTCCCGTAGGAGTCCAGACGAAGTCTACCCGCAATTGAAGTTGGGGACGAAGTCCGGCCCCCGTAGGAGTCCGGACGAAGTCTTCCTGCGATTGAAGTCGGGGATGAAGTTCGGCTCCCGTAGGAGTCCGGACGAAGTCTTCCTATAGTTGAAGTCAGGGACGAAGTCCGGCTCCCGTAGGAGTCTGGATGAAGTTTACCTACAGTTGAAGTCAGGGATGAAGTCCGGCTCCCGTAGGAGTCCGGATGAAGTTTACCTGCAATTGAAGTCGGGGACGAAGTCCGGCTCCCGTAGGAGTCCGGACGAAGTTTACCTGCAATTGAAGTCGGGGACGAAGTCCGGCTCCCGTAGGAGTCCGGACGAAGTTTACCTGCAGTTGAAGTCGGGGACGAAGTCCGGCTCCCATAGGAGTCCGGACAAAGTTTTCCTGCCGCTGAAGTCGAGATGAAGTCCGGCTCCCGTAGGAGTCCGGACGAAGTCTAGCGGGTGGAAACTTGGGTGGAGTCCGTCCGTCGTGAAGAATTTGGTCGACGCCAGTGGGGGTCTATTCATCGGCGGAACTTGGGAATGTCGCGGGGGCTCGGCCACCGGAGAGATGCCGTCGAAGGTCGGACGTCGGTAGAATCCCTGAGGGGTCACTCTTGACACGAACTTTGGCTGGGGGGAGATTTTATACCCAACACCAGTCCCTCTACTTTCGAGTTCGAGTTTCGATCGAAGGAAGTACAGAAAATTTTCACAGCCGAAGTCGTTTCCTTGAATTCTGCACACGACCGTCCTCGAAAACCTTGGCATTTAATGCGCGCGTGCTGGAGTCTTTTTCCGATTAGGGCGATCCGAAGAGTCCTTTCGGAATTCCCACCGGGGCGTAGTCCTAAGCGCCACGCCATAATGGTCCCGCCGGCAACTAGCCCTATGTCGCGGTGAGTGGGACATGTGGCGGGTGCTGGTGGGCTTAGGGATATCCGCCACCATAACTGCGCCAGGTCCCGTCACCTATTTAAGTCCCCTCCTTTCCTCCAGGGGCTTCACTTCGCCTGAGAGTCGACACCTTTCTTCTGCCTGATATTTTAGCCACTCCATTGGTGCCCTTCTCGACTCTGAGTGCTCTTCGCACCAGTCTTCACCATCCCCGCTGGCTCCCCACCGCCTTCAGTTTCCGAGCCTCTCCGAGGGGTTCACTCGCCGGGGCTTCTGCCCCGGAGGCCAACCTCGAGAGGATGCCACGGATCGAGAGGAGTAGGAGGGGGAAAACAGTGGCCTGCGAATTCTCTGGCTATCGAACTGTCACCGAGGGTTTCCACCGCCTCAAAGGGGGCTCGAGGGAGAGTTCCTTCAACAACAGGGATTTAATAACGGAAACAACCGGTGAGCGCATTCCATCCGAGAATTTCGGAGTAGTTGAATGGGGTGACACCGGTCAAGGGGCAGAGTTATCGTCACAAGCTGTGGCGGGTTTCTTGACGTCGTCGGGGTCGAGGGACCAGAAGCGGTCGGCACTGTCGGTGGGGCAGTAGAACTTGTTGCGGGGCCGGTGGAAGTAGCGCATGCCGACCTTGCTGGTGGAAGTAGCGCATGCCGACCTTGCCGGAGTACCTAGGATGGTGGTCATCGTGGAGCACGCGGTGGTGGTGCATGCCTCCGGGGTACTTCCGATCCTTCCCTATGCAGGTCGTCGTTGCTGCCGCCGTCGCCGTCGTTGCCCCTTGAATTCTATCCCCCCCTTTTCCCCCTAGGGTTGGGGTTTCGGTGATGGAGCAGAACGAGGCAGGGGGCGAGAGCCGAGAGGTTTATCACACGCACTGGAAAATACTGCTGAGAAGGACGAAACCGGAAAGAAAAGTCGAAAGCTTGAAGTGGTCTCCAATGTAGTCCTTTCGAGTCTTGTAGTAATATCTTTTTTTTTCCTGGCCCTTCGGATCTTGTAACGTACATCTTGTTAATCAAAAAATGAGAAGGAGATTTTGTTACTTCGTCCGCACTTTACATGAATTGCTGCCTGTCGAACTCCTTTCATTTACCATTGTTATTGTTGTATTCCCTTCTTTTTCTTTTTCGAGTGAGGGTTTTCCTCTGCTCTTGGTGGGGTCGGGGAGCGCGAAGGGGCCGCTGGAAGGGTCTCCTTTTTCCCATCCATCGGTCTTGAATGATCAGTCCTTAATTGGTGTCGGGACGAGGTTCTTCCCCTATTTCTGTCGTGATAGGTTTCAGCTCTGGTTAGGATGAGGTCCTCCTCTTGTCTCTAACAAGGCTATGGGGGGATATATGGGCGTTGCAGGGCTTCTCCCCCCATCCGGTCTAAATGTAACCGGGCCTTCGACTTTGCCCATGGCTGTGGAAGTACATATGGGCATTGCAGGGCCTCTCCCCCATCCGATCTAAATGTAACCGGGCCTTCGACTTTGCTCATGTTAGGACGAGGTTCTCCTCCTGTTCCTAACATGGCTGTGGGGGCACATATGGGCATTGCAAGGCCTCTCCCCCCATCCGGTCTAAATGTAATCGGGCCTTTGACCTTGCTCATGTTAGGATGAGGTTCTCCTCCTGTTCCTAACATGGCTATGGGGGCACATATGGGCGTTGCAAGGCCTCTCCCCCCATCCAATCTAAATGTAACCGGGCCTTCGACTTTGCTCATGTTAGGATGAGTTCTCCTCCTGTTCCTAACATGGCTGTGGGGGCACATATGGGCGTTGCAAGGCCTCTCCCCCCATCCGGTCTAAATGTAACCGGGCCTTCGACCTTGCTCATGTTAGGATGAGGTTCTCCTCCTGTTCCTAACATGGCTGTGGGGGCACATATGGACGTTGCAAGGCCTCTCCCCCATCCGGTCTAAATATAATCGGGCCTTCGACTTTGCTCATGTCAGGACGAGGTTCTCCTCCTGCTCCTAACATGGTTTGTTTCGATCGTCCTGTCGATATAGGCTCATGCCAAGAGAGAAGACATGTGGATATAAGACTTTTATTAAAAATGAAGTTACCGGTAATACATTCGTAAATTTTCAGAGCTCCATGGTCGCGGGAGGTCTGCTCCTCCGAGCTCCTTGAGGTAATAAGTTTCGGGCTGGACTACTTCTTTGACTTCGTATGGGCCTTCCCAATTTGGGGCGAGCTTCCCTCGATCCTGAGGTTGCGAGATGGCGGCTCGTCGAAGCACTAAATCTCCTGCTCTAAAGACTTTATTCTTGACCCGGGAGTTGTAATAGCGGGCGACTTTCTGCCTGTAGGCTGCTATCCGAACTTGAGCTACCTCCTGCTTCTCTTCCAGCAAGTCAAGGTTGGCTTTAAGACCTTGCGAATTGTGATGCTCGTTGAATGCCACGACTCGTGCCGATGGGAGCTTGAGCTCAATTGGGATAACGACCTCCGTTCTGAAGGCCAGAGCGAAGGGGGTCTCCCCCGTGGCAGTCTTTGGGTAGTTCGGTACGCCCACAACACATGATAAAGTTCGTCTACCAAGTTCCCTTCCTTTTTCGAGCCTTGTCTTGATCCCTTGCAGCAGAGTTCTGTTGGTCACTTCAGCTTCGCCGTTCGCCTGAGGATGGGCTACGGACGTGAAGTTATGGGAGATGTTTAGGTCCTCATAAAATTCGGCGAATCTCGCTCCCGCATTGGAGAAGACAAAAAAATTGAGAAGCTCATGGCCCGAGGTTGCATCTACTAGTTGATCAATTCTGGACAGAGGGTAGCTGTCCTTTGGGTAGGCTTCATTCAGCTTTTTGAAGTTTATACACATCCTCCACTTGCGTTTGCCTTTTTGACTAGGACGACGTTGGAAATTCAGTCGGGATAATTGACTTCTCTAATGAATCCGGCTTTCAGGAGTTTGTCCACTTTCTCGGCTATCGCTTTCTGCCTCTTCGGTGCATGACCTCGGATTTTTTCTTTTGTCGGTCGATGCTTTGGATCGACGGCCAGACGATGTTCCATGACTTTCGCGTCGATCCCTGGCATGTCTGCTGGAACCCAAGCGAAAACGTCCGCATTCTTTCATAGAAAATCGATGAGATGCGTCCGCACCTCTTCCCCCAGGTTGGAGCCGACCTTCACCACATGCTCGCATTCCCGTCGTTCAAAGGGATTGAAACCAGATCTTCGATTGGGCCGCCCCTCTCCTCAGTGAGGTCGTCGCGGGCGTCCACCCATCAATCGGACAGAGGTCGAGTGGTCACTTCTTTGCAAGGCTATGTTGTAGCAGTGTTTGGCCAGGGCTTGGTCTCCCCTGACTTCTCCGACCCCCTGGTTGGTAGGGAATTTCAATTTCAAATGGTAGGTTGATACGACGGCTCAGAGAGCATTGAGGCCAGGTCGGCCGAGGATTGCATTGTAGGCTGACGGCGCCTTCACCACCAGAAAATTCACCAGAGCTCTGGATTGTCTTGGATATCGACCCGCAGCTACAGTCAAAGTTATTACTCCCTCCACAGGGACAGCATCGCCGGTAAACCCTACCAGAGGGGAGCTAATCGGCCCCAAATGGCCGTCAAGGATGGACATTCTTGAGAAGACGTCATAGAATAAAATATCGGTCGAACTTCCATTGTCGACTAGAATGCGGCGGACATCGTAATTAGCTATATTCAAGGAAACCACAATTGCATCGTTATGAGGAAATTGAACTCCCCGAGCATCTTCTTCAGTGAAAGTTATGGATTCCTTGATCTTTTGCCCCTTGGGAGGTCCGACCAATACGCCGGTCGCTCCCCGCCCCCATCGGAATTCTTTCAGATGGTGTTGGCGAAATCCGTCGGAGGCCGACTGTCTGACCACTCCATGCCGGTGGCCACTGCCGGAGGGGGAGCCTGGGAAACTGGAGGCGAGGTCGAAGCCTAGATCTGGCCGCAGAGGCCGTGGGTTGCCGTGCGGATGCTTTGCGGGGAGGCATCGGGCGAAGATCTAGGGGGGAAGGAGGAGAGGACGTCGGAAAAGATGGCCGGAGGCGGTCCCGTTGAGCGCTCCTTTAAGAACAAGGGTACTGTGAAGACACAACCCTTCCTCTAGGCCAATCCTATTGGTGCAAAAATTTGCCCGCATCGGAGAAGCTGGAGTCGGAGGAGTCGTGGTTGCCGTCGGGACCTGCAAAAGAAGTCTAAATCGGAGGTGGGGTTGCTCCGACAAGACCCTTCGATGCTCAAGTCAGTTCTCTTCCTAACAAGAATGGAGTGCTCGAACGAAAATTTTAGCAGAGTTTTCGGATAGAAATTAGAGCTTAGAGAATAACGTATCTCGGGTCCCCCCTTTTTATAGGCGGAGGGAGTAACGGATTGATGGCGACGTTTGTAACCGTCCAGTCATGGGCCGCTC
Source organism: Elaeis guineensis (assembly GCF_000442705.2). Taxonomy (NCBI): domain Eukaryota; kingdom Viridiplantae; phylum Streptophyta; class Magnoliopsida; order Arecales; family Arecaceae; genus Elaeis; species Elaeis guineensis. The sequence goes on along the minus strand of NC_025995.2, from coordinate 73,330,345 downwards.
GGGCTAGGAGGAGTTTATTACGAAGAGTAATGGGGTAGAGTCATGGCTGTCACCATGGCTCGCCATGTGGAGTCTGTTGCGGAGAGTGGAGCGGCATCCGTTGTTGCAACTCGCCAAAGAGTGATGGAGTCGTGCAGAATCCATCGCAGGAAGTGGAGCAGAATCGTGGCCATTACTGTGGCCTGCCGCGTGGAGCCTGTTACGGGGAGTGGTGGAGCCATGCAGAATCTGTCGCAGGAGGTGGAACAGAGTCGTGGCCATTACTATGGCCGGTCAGGGAGTCCAGGCCTGTCGGTCGAAGCTCGGTCGAAGCACCTGACGGGGAGAGGTGGCTATCCATCTGAAAGGGGCTCGGGTGTTGCTGGTGGGCCGTCCACCGTCGGATGCCTTGAGCATTGGCACTATAGGCGAGGGCCATTTGCTGCAGGGGCCCAGTCAGAGGCTTTCTGTAGATGAAGTCCGATTTTCGTAGGAGCCCAGACGAAGACTTCCTGCAGCCAGAGTCGGGGATGAGGCCCGGCTCCCATAGGAGTTGGACGAAGTCTACCTGCAATTGAAGTCGGGGATGAAATCCGGCTCCCGTAGGAGTCCGGACGAAGTCCACCCGCAATTGAAGTTGGGGACGAAGTCCGGCTCCCGTAGGAGTCCGGACGAAGTCTTCCTGCGGTTGAAGTCGGGGACGAAGTCTGGATGAAGTCTTCCTACAGTTGAAGTCGGGGACGAAGTCCGGCTCCCATAGGAGTCCGGATGAAGTTTACCTGCAGTTGAAGTCGGGGATGAAGTCCGGCTCCTGTAGGAGTCCGGACGAAGTTTCCTGCAATTGAAGTCGGGGACGAAGTCCGGCTCCCGTAGGAGTCTGGATGAAGTTTACCTGCAATTGAAGTCGGGGACGAAGTCCGGCTCCCGTAGGAGTCCGGACGAAGTTTACCTGCAATTGAAGTCGGGGACGAAGTCCGGCTCCCGTAGGAGTCCGGATGAAGTTTACCTGCAGTTGAAGTCGGAGATGAAGTCCGGCTCCCGTAGGAGTCCGGATGAAGTTTTCCCGCCGCTGAAGTCGAGGATGAAGTTCGGCTCCCGTAGGAGTCCGGACGAAGTCTAGCGGGTGGAAACTTGGGTGGAGTCCGTCCGTCGTGAAGAATTTGGTCGACGTCGGTGGGGGTCTATTCGTCGGCGGAACATGGGAATGTCGCGGGGGCTCGACCACCGGAGAGATGCCGCCGAAGGTCGGACACCGGTAGAATCCCTGAGGGGTCACTCCTGACACGAACTTTGGTTGGGGCGGAGGATTTTATACCCAACAATTTGGTTTGAGAAATCAAATTTGAACAAGTCATAGATTGAATCCTAGTAAGACTAGGATTCCACCTTGCGCCACCTTAGCCCCCCCACGCCCACTCTTTCTTATCCCATGCCCACTCTCTCTTATTTTGTGCGACAAAACCCTCTTTCCCAGGTCTTCATGCATGCTTAAAACTTTTCTCTCTTTCTCTCTTAGATGGAATGTGGTTGTAGACCAAGTCAAAGTAGGAATTAATTTGGATTTCAAATTCTATGAGATAGAGTTTTAAGAAACCAAAACTCTTTTCTTATGGTACTGATTTTGTCCAAATTTTTTTTAGAATTTTTATGACTTTTATGGCACATAATATGCACCCTTTGCTGGTGGTCCACAGTAGAAAAAGAAGGAGGGGACGCCCAAGAGTTGGGCACCCCTTGTCTTGCCTTGTTTGGATAATCCTTGACTAGGTATTTGACCTAAATAAGGACTCTTCATATCTCTCTATTTAAAATGAATTTCTTCATAAAATTTTTGTGAAACATAGAGCATTGAGAGATCTTTAGGGAATCCAAAAATCAAGGAGAAAGAGTTTTAAGGCATCGAGATCTAATAGACACAAAACTAGGTGTCTAGGTTAGAGCAAAGAGAAGAAGCGAATCTTCTTCTAGAGTTGCTAGGTTCATCCCTTCCCTTCCTCCATCTGTAAGCTTTCTGAGAGTATCTTATCTAAAATTCTTTCTCTTACTTCTCATCTTAAGAAGAATCCAAATCAAGAAGAAGGAGGCATCTGATCGATCATCAAAGAAGGATCAGCGCAGTACTAGCATACTGTGTTGATTTCCTGGACCAAGACATCTGATCGTGATTCGTGGGCTCGTGTAGATGACTCTTAGATGTCGGACGCATGTGCAGGTCGCAACATCATCCTCAAGCCCAGATCAGTAAAGTTAGAATGTCTAACTTGCAAGGTAATAGATCTGATCTATTATATTTTACATACATTATATGTAGTATAGAAACATGTTGATATGATCAACATGTAGTTCTTGCTCTTTATATTTTAATTTTTGATTTAATACCATATAATAATCATGTAATAGGATTTTAGATCTAGAAATTCTCTGATTTTATAAGATAAATTTTTATTTATTTTAGTCTTTCGCTGTCTGATCTTGAAAAAATTTTAAGATCTAACCCTGAAACCCTAGATCTGGTTCCTTCACTTATACCTTATGAGTTCTACCCCTTCGAGTGGATCAACGAGTGTCCATACATCGTTGACCATTATAGACGTCATTTTGAACTTTGTGGCTTCAAACAATTAATCGAAGTCGGACCTCTGCATAACATCTATGTAGGTAATCAGATCCTTATTGTTCTCATCGAGTTCAACATGATCACATCCCAAAACTAGAAACTGAAGTATTTATTCGACGGATGTGATACTCTATTAGATCTCCTTAATGGTGCCTCTACATTAGATTCTAAATTTGATCTAATCAATTCTGGTTCTATGGGTTCATTAGATTTTGTCAGTTCTTCTATCTGTCGAACTTCATAAGTTTCACATTAAAAGCATCAGTTCCTTCACTAAGATACTCTTTGTCTAAAAGAAATGCCAAACAACTCTTGTTCTTTAGAAAGGTAGAAGTTATATTCCCTAAGTTCTTTGGGATACTCTACAAAATAATATTTATAGGATCGAGATCCAAGCTAATCGGTCTGCAAATACTTGACATAAAACAAATACTTCTAAATCCTAAGGTAAGAGAGTATTGGCTTACGCCTAGTTTATATCTTATATGGAGTCCTTGCGACTGATTAGTTCGAAATCTAATTGAGAACATGATAAGTAGTCTCAAGAGTATAATCTTAAATAGAGACTGGCATACTTGTATATTCTATCATAGATCGAATTATGTCTGATAAAGTCGATTTCAATAAGAGAGAATCCTATTCTTTTTTAGATATATCAAAAATTCACTGAAAAGACATTCTCCTCCTTGATCTAACCGAAGAGTTTTAATATTTTTTTTAATTTATTTCTCCACCTTATTATAGAATCATTTGAATATTTTAAATTATTCAAATTTATGACAAATATGTTCGTAGATCCAATATATCAGTATGTATTAGATTCAGAACATCATTGGCTCGTTCATCTTTTTTAGCAAAAGATGACTTGATCATCTTACTAAAGAGATAGGATTGACAAGTTGACAATGATTCATAATCATTGACTTCAAAAATTATCTCTTGTTGATCCTATTCTTGTTTATATAATCGAGTTTAAATTGTCAAAGGTAGAAATTCATAACATAATCTACTTTAGGGTGTTTGATTAATGTGTACATTACACTAACAGGCTGTGTAAATATCATTTCTGAGATGTCCATCATGATTTTAACATCATCTATAATGATATCATAAAAATTATTTTATATTAACAATGTAAATTCATCTTTGGCCAGAAGGCCTATGGAAATTACATTCGTCAAAATGGATAATAGTGACAATCACCGAAAATGATATTATTAGAATAAAAAACTTACTTAAGAATTCTTAAAGCTCAAACTAAAATATAATTTTTAGCTCCAACATTCAGAAATCTTTTACTGTTTTTAATTTTTCTACTAACTTAAAGTTATTACAATAATTTGTATAGACTTTTGATATCTAATATCCAGGTAGTAGTGTCACAGATAGAGAAATCATAAGATGTTATCATATAAATACCTTGTCCAGCAACCCTTTGCTGATTTCTCTTTTTTAGCCTGTTCAGATCAAAGGACTCTGTCAGACTAGGTTAATCTTAGACTCTTTTATCAGCTCGGGCTCATCAGCCCAAGCATGATTTTTTTGTACTTCTTTTTTTTTCTCAAAGAATTATTGTCCTACTGAAGACACATCTTCAGAGGTATAAAAGAACTCCTTCAATATTTAAAGAATTTTTTCCCACTGAGCATCATCAAATTTATAACTAAATTCATATTCTTCACTATTCTCAAAAACACCATACGGTGATACAATCATTTGGCCACTTCTGATAAATGCCTTTGATCGCATCATGTATGTTGGATGTGGGAATATTAGGTCCTAGATCCGTAATCATATATAAGATCTATTCATAAAATAGAACTATTTGCAACTTCCGATACCATCTATCAAAGTTGGATCCTATAAATAAATCACTGTTAAACAGTGAATGAAGCAACGGATATCTAGCCATAATTAAAAGAAAAACACAAGACCTCTATGTTTATGAATTGACTAAGCTTAAAGACTTGAACTTTACTCTAAAGGTTCTCCCACTATTTTAGTCAAATTGATAGCCTCTACCTTCAATCTAAGAAATTATCCTAATTTCTTAGCAGGTACTAGAATCCACATAGTTATAGATGAGCCCGACTTTGGCCAGCTCACCCATGTACATCTATAAGTAGGTTCTTAACCAATTATTTCAGTAAATAATTTTTAGTAATTGATTTAGCCCTAAGTAATTTTATAATTGACTTTGGTCTTCTCTGCAAGCCCTAGTTAGGTCCAACCATTAACACGATCATACTTAGGAATCTAACACCAAATGATTAGGCCCAACTTTGGCCGGCTAACTGACCACTTGCTACAGAGACTCAACTGAGTCATCATATTATAAATGATAATTCCAATAGCAGATAAGTACCAGGTCTTTGGGCCTCTAATGATCATCATACTAATGGATCTATTATCATCCAACTTAATGGAAGGCTATGATTTAGTTATCACCATAACTATCTCATTTTAGGGACCTAATAATTTAAAAGATTTAATTTATAAATTAAGAAAAAAAAAAGATCAACCAGTAAACCACAATCCTCCCACTGACTTCACCAAGTCATTGAATTGGATTAGGGCCAGACTAGTTGAAATGACACCTAGATCAATCACACTAATCAACATTAATGGCATGGATCAACTCGAATCACTTAGTGATCTAATCAAAATATAATCCACCAAATTGGTCAAGTGAGATCGATGGAGGGTATGCTAAGCTTGCCTTAGATACCATCAAAATGGTTAGATAAATTACTTTCAATTAAAAATCATCGATCAAAATGCCAAACTTACCTTAGACACCAATTGGTTAATTAGTTTTGATTTAATCAGTCTAATGATTTGGGTTCAATCACTAAGCCACAATCAAGATCCATTTGGTCTATCACATATCAGATCTAAATAAAATTAAATTTTAGATCTAATATGCACATATAATATGTCATAATGAACCTAGGCTCTGATACCACTGTTGGAAAATATAGGCAATTTCATGCAGTATTTCAAAAATTTTTAAACTAAAATATAGTGAAAAGCAACTAGATTAATTTTATTAATCTAACATATATATCATCAGATCAATAAATCAATCTACTCTAAAAACTATGATATGATATGATACATATAAAATCTGAAAATCATAGAAGATAAAATCTGCATGCATACATATGAGCAGTAGATCAGATCTACTTCTAATTTGAGTTCAAAACTCGATACCTGAGTACGGATCGATGATCGTCACTACTGAGAGATATGATAAAGAAGATCTTCACTGGTTGCTCATAGCCACACACATATCCGACCTCTACAGAAGGTCTACTCGAAGCCCCGATTTGATCGGTCTCCTCAGGAGTGCTAGCTTGTGCAAAGATCATCTTCTTGATTGATCTAGATTCTTTCTTCAAATCTCTTGAACCTTTTAAGAGGTTGAAGAAGGACATCTAGAGGAGATAAGGATGAAGAAGAAGTATGGAGAGGAGACTCTCCTCTCTTCTTTTTCTCTCTTCCCAAACCCTTAGGATCAAACCCTAGAAAACTAGATTTTGTGCTCACTAAAGAAAAAAGAACTCTTCTCTATTTTTCACACCATGAAACATGCCCAAAGCCTCCTCAACATGAAGGCCTCTCTCTTTTCTCTCTTACATCCACAAAATAAAAAATAAAACTTTTTTATTTTAGCATGTAAGGAAGTTAGTGTGAAGAGTCCAACAACGTTTAGACTCTTCCATATATTGTCGCCGCCTCTCACCAATTTCCCACCCAAAAAATATGGGACACCCCAACCTATTTGTTTTCATGTTGAATCAGATCTCCATCTGATTTCTCATGTAGAAAACTTTTCTTTTGTCACACAAAAGAAGAGAAAAATAACATATGGCGTGGAGGGTGATTTGGATAAGAACAAACACTACTTGATAAGGAATGTTTTGAAATCCAATTTCAAACCTTTCCATTTATCAAAATCAAACCAAATTTGGCATGGAAAAAGGGGTGACATCAAATGTAAATGGCATGGAGAAACCTCATGCAAAAACCTTTTTGGTGTGAGGAAGGTGGCATCCAAAGTTTTGGTTGGTGCATGGGAGGAGTCCAATACTTCATGGACTCTTAATTTCGTTATTTGACTCCAAATCAAATCATATCTGGTTAAGCCCAAATAAATAGATAAAATCTAATCTAGTTAATTTTATAATTTCTTAATCAAATTTTAATCAAATTAAAAATTGATTGAACCAAAATTTTGATCAAATCAGGGATAATTCTTCCTTAGCAATTAGGTCATCTCATAACCTAATCAGATCAAACCTAATTGAATCTAATTCAATTAGATTTGATCTAATTCTTCTTGCTCCATCAAATTGAGCTAATCAATAATCTAATTATTAATTAATCCTTCATTAATTTACTAATACTCAGTAAATAAATTTATTATAACTTTTACATAAGGTTAACCATCAATCGAATTGACGATTAAGTCCTTGAATGATTCTCAATCATTGATCAACCACATGAACAGTCAAAATTTTTTTTGATCGTGACCCCATAGGGTCGAACCTAAGCTAGTAGCATAAGAATAAATTTTTGAATCAATCGATGTAACCATCTAGCAATGGGATCCAACTCCGGATAGGTCAAATGATGGTGAAACAACATTCAAGAACCTACTGACGTATGGTTATCGTATAATTCATCCCTTTGATCTTAATGCTTAAGGAGACCCAGAGTTTGACAGTCAACCCTGTAATAATCATCCACATTATATTTTAATCTTTTAAATCTATCACATGGATTATCCGAGCTCAGATTTTATCAAATTGAAATACATTGATATATTAACTCCTACTAATTTGGAGGGATCAATCCTATTTTGACTAACGTACTGACTTGACAAATACTTGACTTCACCCAGTAAACTTTCATTACTGAATTAAAATTTTAGATAATCTGATACTAAAGTATAGTGAGTTGCTTGCGAGTCATCATGGTGATCTCAGGTTGGAGGGACACATATACGCATACCCTTTTGCATGCTACTCTTGACAGCAGAGTGCTCCATAATTGGTCACATTCAGTGATGATGTACTCCTACATCTCATCTGTATGCCATACCAGTATCTCCATACCAGTTAGTTACAAGGTCAACCAATGCATATGGCACATAATGACTTACACTTGATATCACTATCATCCTAGTAATAGTGTATCATTTGGTCGTAAACTACTTTAAGAACTATGCGATGATTCTTTCTTTATCGATCAAAGTAATCCTAAGACTTCATCACAACACAGAAGTTCATTAGAAGATGTAATCTTATGATGAAAAAAGTCAAATAATATTTATTATTGATCAATTCATATACATTTATAATTAGTACAATCATCAAACGATTAGCTTTAGGACGTAATTTCCAACATAAACTCAGCTTCTGATCGACCTTGAGATATTTAAACTCGACCTCTAATCAACCTTGAGATATTTAAACTCAACCTCTAATCGATCTTGAGATATTTAAACTCGATCTTTGATCGATCTTGAGATATCTAACTTGACCTCTGATCGACTTTGAGATATTTAAACTCAACCTCTAATTGACCTTAAGATATTTAAATTCAACCTCTGATCGATCTTGAGATATTTAAACTTGGTCTCTGATTGATCTTGAGATATTTAAACTTGACCTCTGATCGGCCTTGAGACATTTAAACTGACTTCTGATCGATCTTGAGATATTTAAATTGAGCCTCTGATCGGCCTTGAGATATTTAAACTCGATCTCTGATCGACCTTGGGATATGTAAACTCGACCTCTGATCGATCTTGAGATATTTAAACTCGACCTCTGATCAGTCTTGAGATATTTAAACTTGACCTCAGATTGGCCTTGAGATATTTAAACTCGACCTCTAATCGGCCTTGAGATACTAAAAGCCTTTGATCAGCTTATATTTAAGCTTAGTTCTATGGCAATCCTATGAAGTCAACATGATTTGAAAAATAGCAACATAAAAAAAAAAATATGAATACACGATTGAAAAAATTACTGCTTCATTCTGACGAAGAATATTTATAAGAGTCCAGTCAGCTCTTTGTCTGACATTAAAAAAAAAGAGAAGATAGAGAATAGACTATGCGGATGGTGGGGCATCATTAGCTGGTTGTACTTCATCAACCTTAAAAAGTACCCCACCATCAAGATCTTCGATGCATCATACTCTGTGGGGAATCACGAATTCAAAAAATACGTAAGTATTCCCTCGCTTCTCCTTTAGCTGCATTAAAGCATCATCCATGTCCATGTTGGGATTGGGAAGCTCAGACAGATCGAGTTCTGGATAGAAAACTCCAACTACATTTCGACAAAAGCTATAACCAGAATGACGTTCGTCAACAAAGGCCATATGGATCATCAACTGAGAACTATCTATTAGCTGTTCATTGGGTTGGGAAGAAGTGGCTCTTGCTCCTCCTATCGGAGATTGACCCATTGGTTCTTGCTCTTTCGATTGGGACTTGTAGCCATGGGTAACTGGAAGAGACTCTTCTGGGCTGACGACGGTGATGGGAGTAGTCACTTGGATACCTCACTGTTGTACATCTTTAGGAGTGACGACTATCTTTTTTCTATCCAAAGCCTTTTGTAACTTTGAAATTTCTTCTCTGACGTTGCAGAGTTCATTCTGAATTTGTAATGTACACTCAAACCTCACCCATCCAAACTCCTTGCACTTAATTAAGGACCTAAGGAATGAATTCTCCATGAGTAGAGTCAAGCTGATGATGATATACAGTCAGTTTCATTGCCACATCCCAAGAATTCTTTCTGCTGCATCGGATATCCTCTGTATCTTTTTAGTTAATTGTGCCTTCTCGACACTATGAGCTATAACTCCTTGCCAAACTTCTTGTTGGAGTCTACTGGCTTCTTTTTCGGTCTTATCAAGTTTTTTTTGAACCTTTTGCAGTCTCTTTCTTCGATTGACAGCCTTTCTCTAAAAAAATTTAAGTTTCTTCTCCAAGCTCTCAATGTGAGTTTTGATCTCGACTGCCATCACTGGAGGAAGAGAAGTGGCTGGTAAAGGAGCAGTAGTTGCTAGGCCGGCATTACAAACATCATCCACTGACTATGCAAACAATTAAAATCAGTAAATTCAAAAAGCTTATAATTTTATTTCATTAAATAAATTTTTTTTTTATAGAGATGGACAGAAAACAAATAAAAAAAAAAGAGGGGCAAGAAGTACAAGTGTTTAATCTCGACCTTCTCTTGGAGAGTCGTATCTGAAGGATGTTTTGAGCAACCTATGTTAGCAGTTGAAAAGGAGGGCGGCTTAGCAACTTTCTCCTTCTCGAAAGCCGGGAGCTCAGAGACAGCGTAGATTTCCTTGCCATCCTCTTCTTCATCTTCATAGTCCAGGAAGGCGAGATCAAGCTCTGAATGCTCCTCCTCTATCAGCTTTCGATAGTCAGCCCAGCTTTCTTTATGGACCTGATGAAAAATCTTCTCATTGAAAGTCATGTGACTGTTGCGATATTCTTCAGACACTCTAAATACCTCGACCACTCAAGCCATCTCCTCGACGAAGGCAAGTGATGCCTTGAATTTCTCAATGGAGGAGCGCCTGGCATCTTGAATGCATTCCTCAGTTCTTCTCTCCTCTTTCTCCCTCTTCAGGACAAGGGAAAGATTGGACTGAAAGAAGTGCCCTACAGGTCGATCGCATAGGTGATACGAAGGGATTTTTTTATTATTTTTTTTTGCTTATTTGCATAATATTGGTTATTTTATTTATGAGATATTGTGTTTTATTATTTACTATATCATATTTTTTATTATGATAAACTTCATAGGTTAGGGCAATGATTTTAGGACTATGATGAGATCATGCTAGTGAGATCTAAAATCTTGATAGTTTCAATCTAAAATATTTTTAATCGTTGGATCATCGAATCAGAAATCGATGTTGTCAGAAATATTAATATATCCTATGTATGCTCAATGGAGAGGGTGATTGATCTCACAATCACTTGTGTGGTGATACTAATACAAGGATATAGGTACTCATTAGAGAATGAGTTCATTGAACTGATCCATAGGGAGAATATCTAATGGAGCCTTACAGTATATGACAGATAGTTCTTCAGTGAGAGTAGTGCAAGTGATCCTTTGATCTGAGATCACCATAATACCTTATGTATATGGATCCTTACTTTTGTTTATTCTTTAGCATGCCACTTTGAGATGTGTGTGAGATATTCTGAGTTTGATAAAGCGTGCATAGAGGTTGTGAGTAGTCAATATGAAATCGATCATTCCTTGTAGGAGGAGAGAACATCCTATGTGATCTCATAAGATGATGACTCTAAAGTCTCTGACCAGAGCAAGGATGAACAGTAGAAAAGGTTTCTACTGATTCATCAATTGAGTCATCATTATTAGATTGAGATACATATGGATAGATATTTGGGCTTTACATGATTTTTTATCCATGGTCTATCTGGATATTGTGTGATCGAAGGATTAAATTATACGGTAACTGTTGCTCCTTGAATTGATTTTGATGATTACAAAGCATTTGAGGGGGTTACTAATAATTTTAGCTTGAAAAAAGATTTATTATATTTCAGGGGTAAAATAATAATTTTATCAAGTTCTGATTCGAAAGTCTCAAGAGTAAGAACAGAAGATTTGTAATCTATTGGAGGCAATTTCAATATTTTGGATGTATATTTTGAAAGAAAAATATGTTTACATATTTGAGTTGACCCCATGAGTTGACTCATGGCAAAAGGGACTGAACGGCACGTTAAATTTTTGGCTGGCACACCCTATGAGTCGACCCCATGAGTCGACTCCTGTGCATGAGTCGACCCTATGAGTTGACCTCTGTAGCAGTGCAGGCCAAACTTACAGAATAGTCATTTTTTGTTCTGTGCCACAGAGGTCGACCCCATGAGTCAACCCCTATGCATGAGTTGACCCTATAAGTCGACCTCTGCTGTAGTATAAGCCAAATTTGCAGAAGTCATTTTCTGTTATGTGCCACAGGAGTCGACCCCATGAGTCGACTCATGAGCATGAGTCGACCCCTATGATGAAAAAGTTCTGCAACGGTTAGTTTTTTGCTCGTTCTGGCTGTATTTAATGTCCATTTAATGTCTCTAACGGCTCTATTTCAGTCCAGATTACTCTCCACCATCATTTAAAGTTATAAAAAATACTTAAAGGAGGAAATCAAAGATAAGAAAAAGATTTTTGAAAAGGTTCTTCAAGCATTCATTACAACCTTAAGCAAGAGCCCTCTTGAAGTTAAAGAAGCTTTTATTTCAAGTTCACCAACCCCTCAAGAGCTCATTCAAGTCTTCAACCACCTTGAAAAAATTCAAAAAAGCTTGCTTCTCTTTGTGTAAAGTATATTTAAAGCTTTATTTGCTCATTAAAGGAGCTACATCTATATTTCTGTGTAATTAACTGTCATACTTCTTTTGAGTTATTATTTTTATTTTGAAAGATTTTTAAAACATGAAAAGGTTGATCCAAACCTTGAATCAGATTGTATTGGATTGGCTTGTACCCAAAAAATAAGTGTTCTAGCTTGGAATAGCTAGAGTCGAAGGTTCCGACGTTGTATTTAGGTTGAATACAGTTTAGTGGATTTGAATTCCCAAGTAAGAGCTTGGAGAGTGGATGTAGGTATAAGGTTGGCACCGAACCACTATAAATCTTCTTGTTTGTGTTGTGTTTACTTGCTTTTCTTTTTTAAATTTTTTTATCCTCTCGCATTCTTGCATCCAACTTCTACACCTTGCATAAAGTACACTCTCTACATTTATCCTACTCATTGTTAAATAATCCTCATAGTTGTACATTAATTTTAAATTTTTAAAAATCTAATTCACCCCCCTCTTGGGTTGCATAGCTGGACAACAAGTGGTATCAGAGCTCGGTGCTCTAGCCCTACTTTGATTTAACCATCAAAGAGCTAAAGATCTATGGCAACTCAAGTTGGTGCTTTACTAGCCGAGGGGTAGTCCACTAACCGACCTTCACTTTTCAATGGGTCAAACTATACCTATTGAAAAGATCGGATGAAAATCTTTATTCAAGCACTTGACTATGATATATGGAGTATCATAGTAAATGGACCATACACACCCACTAAAATAATTGATGGTATGAAATCAACCAAACCCGAAAGAGAATGGGATGAGGTTGATAAGAAAATGGCTCAACTAAATGCAAAAGCCATGAATATTTTGTATTGTGCTCTAGATGCTAATGAATTCAATCATATTTTAACATGCATGTCTGCTAAGAAATCTGGGATAGATTAGAAGTAACTCATGAAGGAATTAACCAAGTGAAGGAATCAAAAATCAACATGTTTGTGCATAAATATGAATTTTTTAAAACAGAGCATGATGAGTCAATTACTGAAATATTTACTCATTTTACTGATATTATTAATGATTTAAAAAATTTTGATAAGTCTTATTCTAACAGTGACCTCGTGAGGGAGATTCTTAGGTCTTTACAAGGAATTGGAGGTCAAAGTGATCGTAATCCAAGAAGCCAAAGATCTGAACATCCTACTTTTAGAAGAGCTTCTAGCATCGCTGATGACTCACGAACTGAGCATGAAACAATATCAAGAAGAAGATGTCAAAAAGAAGAAGATAATCACCCTCAAATCAACTGCTCAACCTGATGAAGAAATTGATGATACAGAAAATGAAGAGCAAGATGAAGAAATGGCTCTCATTACTAGAAGGTTTAAGAAGTTTTTGAAGAAAAGGAGATAAGGAATGAGGAAGAGGCCACCTACAAAAGGGAAATATAGCAAAAAAAAGGATAAAGACCAACCCCTTATTTGTTATGAATGCAAGAAATGGGACACTTTAAGTCTGAATACCCATAACTGAAGAAGGGTCCCAAAAGGTACAAGAAGAAGGCCATGATGGCTACATGGAGCGGAAGTGATGAGTCAAGCTCTGAAGAAGAAGAATCAAATGAACAAGCCAACTTGTGCCTTATGGCACATGAAAATGAGGTAAATATTAAAACTCCTATTGACTTTACCTTTGAAGAACTTCATGAAGCTTTTTATATCTAATTGATGAACTAAAGAAGCTAGAGGTAAAGAACAAAGAATTAAAGTCAAGAAATCAATCTTTACTAAAAAAAATTGAGAGCATCTCAAATGAAAAATCTACCCTGTCTCAAAAAATCTGAATTTAAAGAATGAGATTGCCAAGTTGAAACCAATGGTTGAAAAATTTACTATAAGCTCAAATAAACTTCACATGATACTTGACAATCAAAAAGCCATTTATGATAAAGTCGATCTTGGATATAACCCTTTAAAGAAATAAAAACTTCTGAAAAATATCTTTGTAAACTCATCATACAACAAGTTTTCAAAAATAACTTGCTTTAAATGTGGTAAAACAGGACACAAATCTTACTCATATTTTTTCAAAAAATCTAAAAATTCTAATGTAAAAAAAATATAGGTTCCAAAAGGAACTATTATAACTAACCTAAAAGGATCCAAGAAAACTTGGGTACCTAAAGTCAAAACTTGATTCTTGTGTGTAGGTGTGTCTAGCATCCCAAGGAGCGAACCAAAAATGATATCTTGATAGCGGGTGCTCAAGATATATGACTGGTGATGAATCCCAATTCTTCACACTTGATGCTAAAAATGGAGGGATGGTCACCTTTGGAGATAATGGCAAAGGAAAGATCATCGGTATAGGTAACATTGGTATCACTCCCTCCAAGTATATTAAAAATATTTTATTAGTAGATGGTTTAAAACATAATTTATTAAGCATCAGTCAATTTTGTGATAAAGGATACAAAGTCATTTTTGAATCTTCAGTTTGCATTGTAACTAGTCCTATTAATAAAGGCATTGAATTTGTTGGGTATAGACATGGTAATGTTTATATGGTAGATTTGAATGATCTTTCCAAAATAAACATACAATGCCTAGTAGCCTTGAATGCCAAGATTAATGAGACTAGTTCGCTTTGGCATCGTAGGCTTGCACATATTAGCATGCATTCTCTTTCAAAACTTATTAAAAAGGAATTAGTCATTGGCTTACCCAAATTGAATTTTGAAAAAGATAGAATTTGTGATGCATGCCAAATGGATAAACAAACTCGAGTCTCATTCAAATCTAAAAATATTATTTCAATTTCTAGGCCATTAGAACTATTGCATATGGATTTATTTGGACCCACTAGAACTACTAGTCTACATAGAAAATAATATGGTTTCGTAATTATTGATGATTTCTCTCGTTTTACATGGATCTTCTTTTTGGCACATAAGGATAAAACTTTTCATATTTTCTCAAAATTTTATTGAAAAGTCACAAATGAAAAAGAATTTTCAATTCAAAATATTCGAAGTGATCATGGAATCGAATTTGAAAATCAAGATTTTGAAAAGTTTTTGATGAAAAAGGTATTGACCATAACTTTTCAGTACCTAGGACACCCCAATAAAATGGGGTAATAGAAAGAAAAAATAGAACTCTTGAAGAAATGGCCTGTACCATACTATGTGAAAGCAACCTTCCAAGATATTTTTGGGTAGAAGTAATTAACACGGTATGTTACATATTAAATCGTGCTTTAATCAGACAAATTTTAAAGAAAACTTCCTATGAGCTTTGGAAAGGAAGAAAACCAAACATTGCATATTTTCATGTCTTTAATTGTCGATGTTTTGTTTTGAACAACGGTAAAGAAAGACTAAAAAAATTTGATGCAAAATCTGATGAAGCGATTTTTCTTGGTTACTCCTCTTCTAGCAAACTTTTAGAGTTTTTAACAAAAGAACTTTAGTAGTAGAGGAGTCAATACATGTTGTTTTTGATGAATCTAACGATTTTTCTTCAAGGAAGAATGAAGATATTGATGATGTAGATCCTCTTATAGAAGGGATAAAGGAGATCACTCTAAAAGACTCAACCATTCAAGATGATGAAGAATATGAAGACAAATAGGATGAGAAAGGTGAAGAACAACCTACAGGTACAAATGATCTATCCAAAGAATGGAGGTATGATCACAATCACCCCAAGAACTAATCATTGGTAATCCTATACATGGTGTAAGAACTCACTCTTCACTTAAAGATGCATTCAATCATTTTGCTTTTGTCTCTCATCTTGAACCTAAAACCATAGATGAACTGAAAAAGATTATAATTGGATAAATGCAATGCAAGAAGAACTTAATCAATTTTAAAAAAATAATGTATGGACTTTAGTTTCAAGATCTAAAAATTATTCAATAATTGCACAAAATAGATATATAGGAATAAATTGGATGAATATAGAAATGTGATAAGAAATAAAGCAAGATTAGTAGCAAAAGATTATAATCAAGAAGAAGAAATTGATTTTGATGAGACCTTTGCACCTGTTGCTAGATTAGAAGCAATTAGACTTCTACTTGCATATGCTTGCTTTATGAATTTTAAGCTATTTCAAATGGATGTCAAAAGTACTTTTCTAAATGGATATATTGCTGAAGAAGTTTATGTAGAACAACCTTCAGATTTTGAAAATCATACTTTTCTTAATCATATTTTTAAATTAAACAAAGCATTATATGGTCTGAAACAAGCTCCTAGGGCTTGGTATGAAAGGCTAAGCAAATTTCTGTTCAATAATGATTTTTCAAGAGGAAATGTAGACAAACTCTATTTATTAAAAAAAATCAAGATGATATCTTAGTTATTCAAATATATATCGATGATATTATTTTTGGATCTACTAATGAAACTCTTTGTCAAGATTTTCCTAAGCTCATGCAGGGAGAGTTCGAGATGAGCATGATGGAAGAACTTACATTCTTCTCGGACTCCAAATCAAACAAACAAAAGAAGAAATCTCCATCATCCAAACCAAATATACAAGAGAACTACTCAAAAGATTTGGAATGGAGGGTTCCAAAGCAATTGATACACCCATGAGCCCATCATGTAAGCTTGACAAGGACGAAGGAGGTAAAAATATAGATTTAAAATTTTATAGAGGCATGATTAGTTCACTACTGTATTTAACTGCTGGTAGACCAGATATTATGTTTAGTGTTTATCTTTGTGCTCGCTTTCAATCAAATCCAAAAGAATCACATTTTAATGCTGTTAAAAGAATCTTTAGATACTTAAATGGTACACAAACTCTAGGACTATGGTATTCTAATGACTCATTAATTGACTTAATTAGTTATTCAGATACAAATTTTGCTGGATGTAGATTAGATAGAAAAAGTACTAGCAGAACTTGCCAATTTCTTGGAGTTAACTTAATCTCTTGGTTTAGCAAGAAATAAAACTCGATAGCACTGTCTACGATCGAGGCCAAGTATATTGCAGTCGGAAGTTGTTGTGCTCAAATCTTATGGATTAAGCAACAACTTGAGGACTTTGGCATCAAACTCAATGAAACTCCCATAAGATGTGATAACACTAGTATATAAACCTAATTAAAAATTTAATTCAGCATTCTAGATCAAAACATATTGAGATAAGATATCATTTCATAAGAGAACATGTCCAAAATAAAGATATAATTCTTGATTATGTTGGTACTAAAAAATAATTGGCTAACATCTTTACCAAGGCCTTAAGTAAAGATAGATTCTGTGAAATTAGGAGAGAATTAGGAATCCTTGATCCATCAGCTTAAGTGTCTCTCTGATTCTAAATTCTTAATACCAAAAATTCATTGAACTAATTTTTGAGAGCTCAATTTTCTTTTTGTTTTGAGCTCAAAAGCTCAAATTATCATTCACATGATCAATATTTGGGTAAACATCTTTCTCCTAAAGTTTTAATTTTTTTTTTCGAAATTATTTCATCATTTTTTTGAATTTCTCTGTGCCATGAGTCGACCCCTAGGGTCGACCCTAAGGCAAACTTATAATTATGTCAAAATCTTTTGGACGCTCTCTTTTTGTTGGGAATCTCTCCTAGAGCCGACCCAGCTCTTCACCTTCTTCCTCCCTCCGAACCTAAGGCTCTCCATCTCTTCTCCCTTAAACCTAGATTACTCTCAAATCTCTTCTCCCACTCATTTTCATCCTTCAAATCGACCATTTAGGAACCAAGTTCCTCTTCTCTTCCCTCCTCATTTGGGATGGTTTGAGCTTGCCCCAGACTCTAACCATCTTCTCCAAATCGGCACATCACCTCTCTAAAATCTTTGCCTTTCCACTAAAATCCCTTCCTCTCTCCCTCTCATTTAGTATCCTAAGCTCCATGCAAGTCCTTTTTGTGCAAATGGCTCCCAAGATGAAGCTTCCACAGAGGAGAAAATCTATTCGCGGGGTGGAAGAGAGTGTGCGCAGAAAGAGATTAGCAGTCGAACCCTCTCCTACTCCAATCCCTGCTCCAGGTCCTGCTTCAGCTTCAACTCAGTCTCCAATCAGCCCAGGCAAGGTACCCCTCTCTGATAGGAAAGTGAAACTTGGGAAAAATATTGATTTCAAGTTTTTTGAAAAAGAAGGGTTCACTATTGAATCAAAGATTAAGGACCAAGGATAAAATTTTACTGCTCTTTAAAAGAAAATACATATGTTGATCTAGTCAGAGAATTTTACCTAAATTTGGGGTATAGCAATGAAACAGTGAAATCTACAGTAAAGGATGTAGATATTAGCCTAGATCCAGTGCTTTTGGGACAGATCCTACATTTGCCTTGTGAAGGGTATACCAACATGGAACTCCCTATTAAAGAAGAAGGAATCAATGTTATCTTAAGGAGAACCTTTACTGAAAGTCTGAATAAATTAGAGGCAAAGATTCTTTCTATTGAGATGAGGCTGTTACATCACATGGTAACCAAATTATTCTTTCCTAGAAGTGGTAGACATGATCTTCTTTCTGGTAGGGATATCTGCATTATGTACCATGTGATCACATAAACACCCCTAAACCTCCCTGCATTGATGTTTGAGGCCATGAGAGAGACCTTGAACAGGTCCAAGGCATACTTGCCTTTTGGTATGGCTCTCACCTTAGTTTCTAGGAGGTTCGGAGTTAGTTTTAAGGAAGAGACAGCTGCTAGACTATCTCACTCTGACACTATCAACCGCCACACACCGCATCGCATGGGATTTTCTAAGACTGATGGTGGTTGGACAAAAGGTGTGGAAGAGAGAGCTGAGGATAGAGCAGAGGAGGAAGGACCATCCTCACCTCTTTGTGATCACAGAGCAGCATCTCCAGATATTCAGTTTGTATCTGATCACGAGACTGGCCCTTCAGAGTCTGTGAGGAGGTATACTTCAGCTTCACAGTCAGAGAGCAGGGCACATCCTTCAGAGCTCAGATTGGCAGATGATCAGATTGAGGTGATGTCCCAGCATGTAGCCTCCATACTATCTCAGCAGTTTGGTACTTCAATCTTTGCTCAGAGATCGACATCCCAGATTGACTCAGACCAGACTCTGATCCCTCACATTTCTACTATTTTTCAGATGCTTACTAATCAGTCGGTACGCATTCAGCAGCTTGAGGGATGTATTTTGAGATTGACAGGCAGAGTATTAGATTTGTAGGGGCAAGTATTAGCTTTAGCCCATCCTCAGCCATATGAGGATATCAAAGAGGTCTCAGACCTAACTGAAGAGGCAGCTAGACTTCGAGGAGTTCTGGAGAATGGTTTTGACTTCTTGAGGAGAGAGATTAGGGGCTCCAGTGAGAATGCTTCTACTCAGTTCAGTGCTCTGATACAGTCTGTATCGAGAGCCTTAGACTTTTTGGACACCGTCAGACTTTTTCTTATTGCACAGTCTGTAGCTTTTCAGGCTCCAGGATCTTCTCACTGTTGGGAATAGTGTCCCAAAGCCAATCGTCAGCCTGTTGATGGTTGTGCTCATTTTTGTATATGTATATGAATTATGAATTAATAAAAATTATTTTGATATTTTTCATCATAAAATATTTCATCTTCTAATGAACTCCTATGTTGTGGTGAAGTCCTTAGGACTATTTAGACTCGACAAAGGAGGATTTGTCGTTTAGTCCTTAAATCTGTTCGCGACCAAATGATACGTTGTTACCAAGGATGATAATGTTTATCAAGCATAGGTCGTTGTATGCCATATAGGTTGGTTGTCCTCTTAACCAATGAGTGTAGACACACTGGTATGGCATACAGGTGAGATGTAAGGGTACATCTGCACTGAACGTGACCAACTCTGGAGCTATTTCTGCTATCAAGATTTGCTCCGATGGAATATGGGTATAAATGTCCCTCTGACCTGAGACCACCACGTTGACTTGCAAGCAACTCACTGCACTTAGGCACTGGACTACCTGAATTTCTAATTCAGTGACGGAAGGCTGCTGGGTGTAGTCAAGTACTTGACTTGTCGGTGCGTGTGTCAAGATGGGATTGACCACTCCAGTTTAGGAGCTGTGTACAGTCGTGTTTCAATTTAGCAAAATTTAGCTAGAGTAGTCTTTGTGAGGAGTCACAGGACTATTTGAGTAGAGCACGATTCGGATGATCTAATCAGGGTTGACAGTTTAACCCTGAGTCATCCTAAACACAGAGGTCAAAAGGATGAATTATACAGTAACCATATTCATGTAGATTTTGAGTGTTGCGATTGCGACTATTCGACCTATCCGATCATCAGGTACCATTGCTAGATGGTCACTTCGATTAGTACAGGAATTGGTTCCTGTGCTACCGGCTTAGGTTCGAACCTGCGGGGTCACACACATTAGAGGTTCCTATCTGATCTGATGGCTGATGAAGAGTCCTAATGCTCGTGACTATGAGTCCTACGTGTCTGAGACTCTATAATCGAGAATCAGAATTCTCTGATCACGAGTCCCACACATTTTGGGTACCGGGGTCAAGAGTCCCATTGGTTTGGGACTCTTCGATCAGGGTTACATATCGATGAATTCTGATGTCCGATTATCCATCGAATTTAGACTCAATATTTATGAGAGGTTTAATTAGTGATTTGATCACTAATTAACTCAATTTGATTGAGTAATTATTTTTGGATCAAGTCCAATTGAATTGGATTCAGTTGGGTTTGACCCGATTAGGTTAAGAGTTGACCTAATCGTCGAGATGGTTTGGTCCCTGATTTGATCAGGAGTTGGGCTTAATCAATTCTTGATTTGATTAAGATATTATTGAGCCTAATTAAGTCTAATTTAGTTAGGTTTAAATTAGTCTAATTGGGCCTAACTTATTTGGTTCAATTAGGTTGGTTTAAATAATGAAACCACCTTGACCCATTCTCCCTGTGCCACCTCACTTCCCCTGCACCCATTTGAATTCATGAGAAGAAAGTTCTCATGAATTTTTTCTCACGCAAAGCCCTCCTCATGCCCTACTTTAATGCACCAAATGAGTAGATAAGGATGATTGGTTGTCCATTCAAATTCAAAATAAAGTTTGAATTTGAATGAGCAACCAATCTTAGCGCCTTGACCTTATCCTCTTTTAATGCCCCATTTATTACACGAAAAATGTTTCTCATGAAATCACTCATGCATAAATTAAGCCATGCCCTCCTCTTCTTACGCCCTTAGTGGATAGGAATAAATTGATTTCCATTTGAATTCAAAATTTGATTTGAATTCAAATGTGCAATTACTCATCTTTATCCTCTCACGTGGATAAGACATTTGACATTGTTTAAAAAGGAGGAGAAGAGTGGGGCATGTGCAAAAAAAATTTTGGAGAGAAAATCTGGGCATGAGAATCCTTGTGTGCAAGGTGAAGGTCTATATCCTTCCGAGAGAAAAAGAAAGAAAAGAAAGAAAAAGTGTGCGCAGGGTTTCAATGAGTTCTTCAAGTTTCAGCCTGGAGTTCGGGAAGTGAGAAGATGAGCTACGAGTATCGTGAGCTCACCAAATTTTAGGAAGATCTTCAACATCCTCTCAACATATCTGTTGGTGATCTGGAGCATCCAAAGAATCGATAGACATCGATCGAAGGAGTTCGATCAGCATCGACCGTCGAAAGGGCTCTACAACGAGCTAGCACTCGTGAGGAGTTGATCAGATCGGGAGCTTCATGTGGATGATCCACAGAGGCCAGACATACTGTGTGGCTGCATCGTGATGATCAGACTCTTCTGACGGTGATCAAATTGCAGCAATCTACTACCCGCGTAAAGGTATTGTGTTCTGAACACATTACAGTAAAGTATTTACTGTTCAAATTCGAATTTCAAATTTAAATGCATGCATGCTATATATCATATTTAGATCCTAGTGTAGGATAAATTTTATTAATTAATTAGATTAATTAATAATTTCACTGTAAAATAGTGATTTTGAAAAAGTTTTAAAATTACCATTTTACCCCTGTATTGAATTTTCCCACAAATGGTATCAGAGCAGGTTCTTAGATATGATATATATATTTGCATGCGTAGATTAAATTGTAATCTAAAAGTTTACAATTTAAAATTTGAAATTCAAAATTCAAAATTTGAATTTTGAAAGTTGTTCGAAATTCAAAATTCAAAAATTTGAAATTTAAAATTTAAAATTCAAAATTCAAAATTAAAAATTAAAAAATTTGAAATTCAAAATTTAAAATTTGAAATTTGATAGAAATTTTAAATTTGAAATTCAAACTTTAAAATTCAAAATTTGAAATTCAAAATTTGAAATTCAAAATTTTGAAATTTGAAATTTGAAATTTGTTTGAAATTTAAAATTTAAAATTTAAAATTTGAAATTTGAAATTTGAAATTTAAAATTTAAATTTTGAAATTGGTATATTTAGATATACTTGATCCAAGTAGTAAGTAATCGAATTGGGTTGGTTGCCATGGCCGTCCGATCATAGGAGAAAAGTAGGGTTTAAAGGCCCTCTCCTCCCATTCGATGGGGTCTCCTATGGCGGTAGGGGTACCGCTGCAATTATATCCCATGCAGATGAAGCAGCGAAAAAATTAATTGTATAGGTTCAATTGTAAATTTATCATGAATGTGTTAGATTAGATCTAAAGGAATATTCATGATTTATTTTGATTGAATTATTTTTTTTTATGTAATTAGCAATAGGATTGCTATTTATGAAATGTGCTGATCTATTTGTGAAATGAGTCAACATATTTGATGAACAGAAAATAAAACCTTTCAAATTTAAAAATTATTTTCGAAATGCCAAACCCTGATCCATCAGCCCAAATACTTAATTAAAAGAATTAAGTGTTGTCTAGTAGGTCTAGAATTGTGAATTAAGACCTAAGACAATTGCATAAACTTGTGGATCAATGGGCTAGATGGATTAGATCCATAATTGGGTTAGACCTAAAGTTAGCTTAAAGAAATGGACTAAATTAGAGTAATTGGTCAAATCTAATCAAAAGTTGAATTAGATTAGGTCAAGGATACTCTAGACTCAACTCCAATAGTTGTAGTTGAATGGGTCCATGTCTTTAACTAGACCAAGATGGACTTAATTCATAGCTACGCGGTGGAACCCTATTTACTAAGTTGATCAAATTAAAACTAATGAACCGATTGGTGTCTAAGGTAAGTTTGGCAGTTTGACCAGTGGTTTTTAAGCAGGAGCTACTCGCAGTGATTCGATCTCTGACGAGTTAATGGCTTATGCCCACCACTGATCTCACTTACTTGGCCAACCTGATGAATTAGGTTTTGATTAGATCACTTGGTGATTAGGGCTCACCCATGTCATTAGGTAAATCAGTTTGATTGATTTAGGTGCTCCTAATGCCAGCTTTAAGTAAATCCTTTTTAATCTGACTTGGTGAAGTCAGTGGGAGGATTGAAATTGGCTGGATATTTTCTTCTCATCTTTTCTTTAATAAAATCCTCAAAAATTATTAGGTCCCTAAAAATAATTAAGTTATATTGATAACTAAATCATAGCCTTCCATTAAGTGAGTGATAATGAGTCCATTAGTTTAATAATCATTGGAGGCCTAAAGGCCTGGTGCTTATTGACTAATGGAATTATCATTCATAATATGATAATTTGGTTTGAGTCTTTCTGATGGTGGTCAGGTTGGCCAGCCAAAGTCAGGCCTGATCATTTATTGATCCGATTCATCAAATCAAATCATATTAATGGTTGGACCTAACCAGATCTTTTCAATGGAGGCCAAAGCCTACTGATTAGGTTCAGGGGCAAAATAAATTATTAGAAGTTGTTTAGAGAAACAACTGGTTATGAACATACCCATAGATGCACAAGGGTTGACCAACCAAAGTTGGGCTCGTGTGTAGTCTGTGTGAATTCTAGTACCCACTTAGGAATTAAAGTAATTCCTCGAATTGGAGGTTGAGGCTACCAATTCGTAAAAATACTGGGAGAAACTTTAGACTAAAGTCTAAGTCTTTAGTATTAATAATTTATGTACTAATATAGGTCTGATTTTTCTTTATGCAGCTATGGCCACTACCCTTTCGCTCCGGTCATTATTAGATAATGACAAGCTCATGGGACCTAATTTCGATAGCTGGTATCAAAAATTAAAAATCATCCTTGAGCATGAGCGGATCCTTTATGTAGTAATGGATCCGGCACCTGAGGAGCAGCCCCGAATGCTAGAGGGATGGTCCGAGACACTTACCAGAAGTGGCTTAACGACCGCACCACCATTCGTGCATTATGCTGGCGATAATGAATGATGAGTTCAGCCGCAGGTTCGAGAATGCCCAACACAGGAGATGCTTCAAATGTTGAACGACTCCTTTGGCATGCCTGACGACATTGAAAGGCACAAAATTAGTTGTGCCATTTTCAATGCTCAGATGAGGGATGGAGCCTCAGTCACTGATCATGTACTGTACATGATCAAAATGATTGAGCACCTAAGTAAACTGGGTTTTTCCCTGCATGAGCAGCTCGGTAAGGATGCGATCCTTAATTCTCTACCCAAGTCCTACCTTCCTTCCTTACTCATTTTCGAGTGACAAAGCCTGCAGTGAACTACCACGGCTTGTTGGGGTTGCTGCAAAACTTTGAGAAGGACCACCAGCTCCATAAGGAGTCGGTAAATGTTGTAGGAGGGTCTTCTTTTGGTCGTCGACCCTTTAAGAAAGGGAAGAAGAACAAGAAGAAGAAGAATAAGAAGGTGCAGCCGCATGCTGGGATGTCTGCACAGGGTCAGACCAAGAAGCGCAAGCCCGACCAGAGCCAGGCAGATACTTCTTTTGCAAGAAGTAGGGGCACTAGAAGAGGAACTGTCCTCTATACATTGCCTCACTGGACCCGAACAGACCGAAGAAGAAGCAAGGTACTTATATGATAACACCTTGCAACTTTTCCATTTGTGATACTACTGCCCGGGTATTGGATACCGGAAGCCCTTATCATATTTGAAGTTCGATGCAGGGTCTGCAGGTCAGTAGGAGATTTGATGAAGGTGAGAGATTTCTGAACGTTGGAGATGGAAGCAAAGTTCCAGTTCTAGCATTAGGAATCATGAACCTTGTAATCAATTCTCAAAATATAATTCTGAGTGAATATCACTATTGTCCAAGCTTTTTATTAAATATTATTTCTGTAGGCCTTTTGGCCATGAACGGTTATCAATTTTTAAAAGAAAATGTTTGCAATATCATTTTGAATGGTGTTACAATGTTTGTTGAATAACTTAATAATGGAATTTACTTTCTATCACAACCTGTTAATGTGGTTCAAACCTTCGATAAACGTCCTAGAATAGATAATGTGTCAGAAGTCTACCTTTGGCACTGTAGGCTAGGTCATATCAATAAGAATAAGATAAACAGGTTGGCTCAAGAAGAAATTTTTGAAGTAGGTAATTATGAATCACTTCCAACCTGTGAGTCTTGTCTTCTTGGTAAAATGACCAAGTCACCTTTTACTGAAAAAGGTGAGCGAGCCAGTGAACTCTTGGCTCTGGTACATTCTGATGTATGTGGACCCATGAGCTCAAGTGCAAGAGGTGGATATTTCTACTTCATAACCTTCACAGACGACCTATCGAGGTATGGGTATGTCTATTTAATGAAGCATAAGTTGGAGTCATTTGAAATGTTCAAACTATTCCGAAATGAGGTAGAAAAACAAACTGGAAAGTGTATTAAAACTCTTCGATCTGATCGAGGAGGTGAATACCTTTCCAATGATTTTCTGACATATCTTGAGGAGAATGGATTCTCTCTCAGTGGACACCTCCTGGAACACCACAGCATAATGGTGTCTAAAAGGAGAATCGGACCTTGTTGGACATGGTTCAATCTATGATGGGGTTTGCTGGTCTATCGATCTCCTTTTGGGGATATGCGCTCGAATCAGCTTATTATCTTCTAAATAAGGTTTCGAGTAAGTCTATAACCAAAATGCCATATGAGATATGGATAGGACGTAAGCCAGTACTCTCGCACCTTAGGGTTTGGGGGTGTCCGACTTATGTTAAACGTTCAATTACGGACAAGCTTGGATCTAGGTCTGACAAGTATAATTTTATAGGGTACCCAAAAAAGACCAAAGGGTATTACTTCTACTTAGCTGATGAGCAAAAAGTGTTTGTCAGCCTTAAGGCAATCTTTTTGGAAAGGAAGTTCCTTGGTGAAGGGACTATTGCCTCTAAGGTCGACCTTGACGAAATTCGACAGGTGAAAAATTCGACGCAAGTTGCTGAATCAGATTTGATTAGATCAGATCCGAGCCCATTGATCAAGCACCCTTAAGGCGATCTGGTAGAGTACCACGTCAACGATGAGGATCCGATCACCTACATGGATGCAATGCAGAGACCCGACTCTGAGAAATGGCTAGAGGCCATGAAATCCGAAATGGAGTCCATGAAGGTCAACGATGTGTGGACATTGGTTGACCCATCTGAAGGAGTAAAACCCATAGGGTGTAAGTGGGTCTTCAAGAGGAAGAGGGGTGCAGACGGAAAGATGGAAACCTATAAAGCCCGTCTGGTTGCCAAGGGATATCGTCAACATTATGGTATAGACTATGATGAGACATTTTTTCCTGTGGCAATGCTCAAATCCATTCGGATTATGCTTGCGATAGCTGCCCATCTGGACTATGAAATCTGGCAGATGGATGTGAAGACAGCTTTCTAAACAGAGAGCTGGATGAAGAGGTGTATATGATACAACCTGAAGGATTCACATCCACTGATGAGTCTAAGGTGTGCAGACTACAGAGGTCCATTTATGGACTTAAGCAGGCATCCCGGAGTTGGAACATACATTTTGATAGGACGATCAAGACGTATGGCTTCGTTAAGAATGGAGAAGAGCCCTGCATTTATAAGTAGGCTAATGGTCCAGTTCTGCTCTACTGTGACAGCTCTGGAGCCATTACTTAGGCGAAAGAACCGAAGGCACACCAGCAGACGAAGCATATTCTGCACCGCTATCATCTCATCCGGAAAATTATGGATCGAGGTGACGTCGACCTTCAGAAGATCGATGGGATGGAGAACCTGGCTGACCCATTCACTAAAGCCATTGCGGTGAAGGAGTTCGATGACTACAAGTCGAAGATGGGTATTAGATACTGCACCGATTGGCTTTAGGCCAAGTAGGAGATTGTTGGGAATAGTGTCCCAAAGCCAATCGTCAGTTTGTTGACAGTTGTGCTCATTTTTGTATATGTACATGAATTATGAATTAATAAAAATTATTTTGGTATTTTTCATCACAAAATGTTTCATCTTCTAATGAACTCCTATGTTGTGGTGAAGTCCTTAGGATTATTTAGACTCGACAAAGGAGGATTTGTCGTTTAGTCCTTAAATCTATTCGCGACCAAATGATACGTTGTTACCAAGGACGACAACGTTTATCAAGCATAGGTCATTATGTGCCATATAGGTTGGTTGTCCTCTTAACCAATGAGTGTGGAGACACTGGTATGGCATACAGGTAAGATATAAGGGTACATCTGCACTGAACGTGACTGACTCTGGAGCTATTTTTGCTGTCAAGATTTGCTCCGATGGAATATGGGTAAAATATCCTTCCGACCTGAGACCGCCACGGTGACTTGCAAGCAACTCACTGCACTTAGGCACTGGACTACCTGAATTTCTAATTCAGTGACGGAAGGCTGCTGGGTGTAGTCAAGTATTTGACTTGTCGGTGCATGTGTCAAGATGGGATTGACCACTCCAGTTTAAGAGCTGTGTACAGTCATATTTTAATTTAGCAAAACCTTGGCCAGGGTAGTCCTTGTGAGGAGTCACAGGACTGTTTGAGTTGAGCATGATTCGGATGATCTAATCAGGGTTGACAGTTTAACCCTGAGTCGTCCTAAACACAGAGGTCAAAAGGATGAATTATACAGTAACCATATTCATGTAGGTTTTGAGTATTGCGATTATGACTATTTGACCTATCCAGTCATCGGGTACCATTGCTAGATGGTCACTTCGATTAGTATAGGAATTGGTTCCTGTGCTACCGGCTTAGGTTCGAACCTGCGGGGTCACACACATTAGAGGTTCCTATCTGATCTGATGGCTGATGAAGAGTCTTAATGCTCATGGACTATGAGTCCTACGTGTCTGGGACTCTGTGATCGAGAATCAGGATTCTCTGATCATTAGTCCCACATATTTTGGGTACCGGGGTCAAGAGTCCCACTGGTTTGGGACTCTTCGATCAGGGTTACATATCGATGAATTCTGATGTCCGATTACCCATCGGATTTGGACTCAATATTTATGAGAGATTTAATTAGTAATTTGATCACTAATTAGCTCAATTTGATTGAGTAATTATTTTTGGATCAAGTCCAATTGAATTGGATTCAGTTGGGTTTGACTCGATTAGGTTAAGAGTTGACCTAATCGTCGAGATGGTTTGGTCCCTGATTTGATCAGGGGTTGGACTTAATCAATTCCTGATTTGATTAAGATTTTATTGAGCCTAATTAAGCCTAATTTAGTTGGGTTTAAATTAGTCTAATTGGGCTTAACTTATTTGGTTCAATTAGGTTGGTTTAAATAATGAAACACCTTGACCCATTCTCCCTGCGCCACCTCACTTCCACTGCGCCCATTTGAATTCACGAGAAGGAAGTTCTAATGAATTTTTCTTCACACAAAGCCTCCTCACGTCCTACTTTAATGTGCCAAATGAGTGGATAAGGATGATTGGTTGGCCATTCAAATTCAAAACAAAGTTTGAATTTGAATGAGCAACCAATCTTAGCGCCTTGACCTTATCCTCTTTTAACGCCCCATTTATTACATGAAAAAATATTTCTCATGAAATCACTCAAGCACAAATTAAGCCATGCCCACCTCTTCTCATGCCCTTAGTGGATAGGAATAAATTGATTTCTATTTGAATTTAAAATTTGATTTGAATTCAAATGTGCAATTACTCATCTTTATCCTCTCACATGGATAAGATGTTTGACATTATTTTAAAAGGAGGAGAAGAGTGGGGCGTGTGCAAGAAAAATTTTGGAGAGAAAATCTGGGTGTGAGGAATCCTTGTGTGCAAGGTGAAGGTCTATATCCTTCCGAGAGAAAAAGAAAGAAAAGAAAGAAAAAGTGTGCGCAGGGTTTCAGTGAGTTCTTCAGGGTTTCAGCCTGGAGTTCGGGAAGTGAGAAGGTGAGCTACGAGTGTCGTGAGCTCACTAATTTTAGGAAGATCTTCAACATCCTCTCAAGCACGTCTGCTGATGATCTAAAGCATCCAAAAAATTGGCAGACATCGATCGAAGGAGTTCGATCAGCATCGACCGTCAAAAGGGCTCTACAACGAGCTAGCACTCGTGAGGAGTTGATCAGATCGGGAGCTTCGTGTGGATGATCCACAGAGGCCAGACATGCTGTGTGGCTGCATCATGATAATCAGACTCTCCCGACGGAGATCAGATTATGGTGATTTACTACCCGCACAAAGGTATTGTATTGTGTTCTGAACACATTACAGTAAAGTGTTTACTTTTCAAATTCAAATTTTAAATTTAAATACGTGCATGCTATATATCATATTTATATCTAGTGTAGGATAAATTTTTATTAATTAATTAGATTAATTAATAATTTTTATTATAAAATAGTGATTTTGAAAAAAAATTAAAATTACCATTTTACCCCTCCACTGAATTTCCCCACACTCACCCCTCTACCCGTGCTGGTACCTCTACCCGTGGCTGAGGCAGACGTGGTCGAGGTCGTGCCCGTGGACTTGATCCTACATCTCCTCACCCCATCTCTGATTCTTCAGACACTGATCCATCCAGCCATGACATCTACTAGATCTAGATTAGTTAGACTTCTAAGTCTAGAATCTATCTTTTAGCCTTTGTACTTTGTTAGCTGATTGACTCTTGGATAGCTTCTATTCATGACTTTTGTATTAACTCATATGTATTGAAACATCTATATATTCAGTCACTTTTTGAATATATATATATATATATATATGTGCTTCGACTTTCAATGAATATTTGTGATTGAAATCAAATTAAATTATCTTATATTTGCTATAATGAGGGGGAGTAAAGAAATAAGCAATCAAAGAAGGAGGCTAAAGAAGTAAAATATGATATCAAAAAGAGGGAGTAAAGAAAATATATCCTTTTTGTCATCTTTCTTTTCTTTTCTCTATCATTAAAATTCCTTAAGATCTTAATTGATGTTATCAAAAAGGGGGAGTAAAGAAAATTTGTCCTTTCAAGATCTCTTAAAAAGAAGAGTAGAGAATCTTAATTGATGCTATCAAAAAGGGAGAGTAGAGAATCAATAAATCGAATTTGAACAATAAGCAATAAAGAAATGAGTAATAAGCAATAAAGAAATTAGTAATAAGTAAAATTGTTAAGCAAATGGGTCAAAGAACTAAAATCGTCAGCTTCTTTTTTTTATCTAATTTTCAAAGCAAATGAACTTATAAGCAAATTTCAAATTGATCTTCAAACTACTTCTAATGCATTTCGTTCAAATACTTGGCTATGATATTTAAGTAATGCATCTTCATAAATTTGAAATTCATGTTCAATACTTTATATATGCTTTTGCTCAAGTATTTTGTCATCATCAAAAAGAGAGAGATTGTTGCTCCTTGAATTGATTTTGATGATTACAAAGTATTTGAGGGGGTTACTAATGATTTTAGCTTGAAAAAAGATTTATTGTATTTCAGGGGCAAAATCATAATTTTATCAAGTTCTGATTTGAAAGCCTCAAGAGCAAGAACAGAAGATTTGTAATCTATTGGAGGTAATTTTAATATTTTGGATGTATATTTTGAAAGAAAAATATGTTTACATATTTGAGTCGACCCCATGAGTCGACTCATGGCAAAAGAGGCTGAATGGCATGTTGAATTTTTGGCTGGCACACCCTATGAGTCGACCCCATGAGTCGACCCCTGTACATGAGTCGACCCTATGAGTCGACCTCTACAGCAGTGCAGACCAAACTTACAGAACAGTTATTTTTTGTTCTGTGCCACAGAGGTCGACCCCATGAGTCGACCCCTGTGCATGAGTTGACCCTATGAATCGATCTCTGCTACAGTATAAGCCAAATTTGCAGAAGTCATTTTCTGTTCTGTGCCACAGGAGTCAACCCCATGAGTCGACTCATGAGCATGAGTTGACCCTATGAGTCGACCCCTGCGATGAAAAAATTCTGCAATGGCTAGTTTTTTGCTCGTTCTGACTGCATTTAATGCTCATTTAATGTGCTCTAACGGCTCTATTTCAGTCCAGATTACTCTCCACCATCATTTAAAATTATAAAAGACACTTAAAGGAGGGAATCAAAGACAAAAAAAAGTTTTTGAAAAGGTTCTTCAAGCATTCATTACAACCCTAAGCAAAAGCCCTCTTGAAGTTAAAGAAGCTTTCATTTCAAGTTCACCAACCCCTCAAGAGCTTATTCAAGTCTTCAACCACCTTGAAAAATTTAGAAAAGCTTGCTTCTCTTTATGTAAAGTATATTTAAAGCTTTATTTGCTCATTAAAAGAGCTACATCTGTATTTCTATATAATTAACTGTTATACTTCTTTTGAGTTATTATTTTTATTTTGGAAGGTTTCTAAAATGTGAAAAGATTGATCTGAACTTGAATCGGATTGTATTGGGTTGGTTTGTACCCAAAAAATAAGTGTTCTAGCTTGGAATAGCTAGAGTCGAGGTTTCGACATTGTATTCAGGTTGAATACAGTTTAGTGGATTTGAATTCCCAAGTAGGAGCTTGGGAAGTGGATGTAGATGCAAGGTTGGCACCAAATCACTATAAATCTTCTTGTTTGTGTTGTGTTTACTTGCTTTTCTTTCTTAAATTCTTTATCCTCTTACATTCTTGCATCCAACTTTTACACCTTGCATAAAGTATACTCTCCATATTTATCCTACTCATTATTAAATAATCCTCATAGTTGTATGTTAATTTTAAATTTTTAAAAATCCAATTCACCCCCCCCTCTTGGGTTGCATAGCTAAGCAACAGTAACTCACCATGGAAGGATAATTTTGATATTTTTATCAATATTTTATTCTTCTGGATAGTCATGATATATTACTAGACATCAATCTTGACTTGTGGACTTACAAAAATTAAAAGAGTTTAATTCAAAAATTAATTAGAAAGTATTTTGATTAATTGATGCCTTTGGTCTGACCTAATCGGATTAGGTCATGAGTTTGAGTCCACTGCTGACTAGATTTGGATCCCAATGGGTCATACATAATAGGAATTTGATCTTAGTCTAATCTATTTAGATTTATTGTAAATCTTATGGGTTAATTAAATTGCTAGCATATGAATTAACCTAAGTTTTCAATTGGGTTCTTGGGTTTAGTGCAAAGGTGTTTATGCTAACCCTAAAGCTTGATGCCTTGACCTAATAGGATTAGGTTTGAACCTACAAGTTATTAGGTGGCTTATCTGAATTTTATGAAAGTGTTCCATATGAAGTCAACTATCTCCATGCCAATCCTTATGCCCAAATAAATTGGTGCCCCATTTATTTTAGCATTAAGAAGGAGGAGTCCTTTTGATTTAGTCCTCTTAAATTTTCTTCCATATTCCACGCATTCCTTTATTTTGCACCATCAGATGGCACCTTGGGATGTAGTGGACGTAGAAGAGAAGGAAGAGTCCTTCTCTATGAAGGAACTCACATGCCAAAAATAAGGGATGTCCATGTTGTTTGTGTGTTGAAAGAAGGAAGAGTCCTTGTTCAAGACTCTTGGTTTCACTCATTTTTCCTTTTCCCACACGCCATCAGATGATGCCTTGATTCTTATGCACAGAGGAGGAGTCCTTCTACCTATGAAACTCTTCTTTTTGAATGCCTAAGTAATTTTCTGTTGGTTTCTATGCAGAAAATTATTTCACCATGTTGGATAGATGGGACGCCAAGAGTTGGCGCCCTTTGGGATTATTTGTGGTGCCCCTTCTTTCTATATTTAAGGGGTGCTCCACATGTGATATGATGTCTAATCCTAAAGGTTTTAGACATAGGATTATGTGAGTAAAAAAGAAAAAAAAATTGAAAAGAAAAGAAAAGAAAAAGACAAGAAAAGGAAGAGGAAAATTAGAAAGGAAATCAAGAAGGAAATGGAAAGCAATTGTTGCTTGTCTTAAAGTTCAGATTGTTCAAATATTGAATATTTGAATCTGATTTATGAGATGAGATCCTTTTGGGAAAAGGTCTTTGGCGTGGTCATAGTGGAGGTTTCGAAGGTATACAGGTAGTGGTGCAATCAGTTCTTGAAAAGAACAATCAGCAGTGCATTTATGAAGATGGCTGTAGCACTATGTCAAATTGGGAAGGACCTTGATATATCCCATGTGGATCATCATTGGAGGGCTTCTACTTTGGAGCCTTATAGAGATCTTTCTATTACCAAATACTCAGCTTCATGTTTGGTATATGACTTCTGATCCCTCGTTAATCTGCATGCTAGTATTGTTTGATTATAATCATCAAGGAGTTCCTAGGATTTGTGTTTCGATAGTCATATTTTAATTGTTAAAGATTATTTTCAATAGTTGAATGTATGTAAAAATTTTTAAAAATTATATTTTGCTGCATCATCGAAATCCAACAGTGGTATCAGAGCTATCCTTGATTGATTCAATCAAACCTATATTATTATTATGATATGGATTAGATCCAGTTCTTTTATGTCAAAAATTAGATTTTCTGAATGATGTTTAATTGGCATTTTTGATGCATCCCTGATTAAGGATAAATGTTATCAGTCCATGATCAAACTTGGGTACGAGATTCCATGGTCTTTAGACTTATGAGACAAGTTTAAGTTAGATCCTATGATCTGATTTTCTATGAAATTGTAAATCCTGTGTATGCGATGCATGGAGCCTTGGAATGATACATTGGATGTATATTTTTAAGACTTAGGGTTCTTGCATATGATGCATTCACCCAAAATTCAAGGGCCGACCACCATATAATTGAGCATTCATCATTATGGGTTTTCCATTATGATTATTGCCCTAGGTATGTGTAAAGCCAAAAAAAATTTGATCATCAAAAGGATGCTTCAAGACATGGATTAGGATTTTTGCCAATGAATTTGTTTTAACTATAATTCATTAATCTAATATGATTAGAATTTATGATTATAGATTAAATCATATTCATAGTTCTAATTTGATTAAATTTTTTTTGATTAAGATTGATCAAATTGTCAATGATGTAATTTGATTAGGGCTTCAGTTATGGTTGACCTAATCTTTTCTTACCTAATTGGATTAGGATCAATCTAAGAATTGGTCAACTCAACTCAAAAGGATGACAAATGATTGGCTTAAAATTGGATCAAGAGTTGAACCTTAATTAAAAACCCAATATGGGTCCTATATGCATACATCAGAACATCTCTATTGACATGATCATGAATAATATCACAATTAGAATAACATGAGAAGGCTTTATCATGATCTATAATTTATAATAAAATGCATGATGAGTGGTTATGGACTATGGTACATCCATGTGATGGAAGTATGCATGAATGCTTCTATGTTGGCTAATTATATAAATGTATCTGCAATAGTTACAATTGTTGGATTTGTACCCTAGAAGCTAATTGTTGGCAGACACATTATGTAATTCTTGGGCCTATACTTGTACTTATAATTTTTATTATCAATAAAAGACTTTTTCTTTCCAATCATATTTATGTGTCCATGATTTATCTTAAAAATTAACAAATATGATTTTTGTATATTCTTTAAGAGTTAAGAATTTGAGACATACATTAATTAGTGGTTAATTTCTAAATGCTTCTGATCAAAGGATCGTCACGGAGGATAGTGATCAATCCATTTGAGATCGATGCATGATTCACCTCCCTTGTGGGCAATGAGTCTCAGGTCTGTGGTGTAGAGATACTGGAGTGAAAGTGTAGGTGGTTGTTAGAGAACAACTTGCACTGAGTATGACCAAAACGAGAACCATATGAATGTCTACTCACTCGTCAATGATCTTCTCGATGCTGCAGTGGTGTGAGTGGTCCTTTGACCTACGGTGTCATTGGCTATTCATAGTGAGGCTACTGGATTTGACTGTATATTTTCTTGGTCCCTAGCTATTCAGATCCTTGCTGTATATGTTGGCTTCAGTAGGTTCAGGTTTGCTGTTTGGAGTAGGATGCACCTAGATGGGATATATCGACCTTGATAGGAAAGGAGAAGTCCTATGCGATTTGTAAGACTGAGTTCAGAAAGTTTTTGACCAAAGCAAGTGTGAATACTGAAAAAAAATTTCCATGGGATTTACAAAAAAATTCAAGTCGAGCCAATCTAGCATATGTCTCAAAAGCCAATTGTCAACCTGTTGACAGTTGAGCAATCTGGTATTGTAATTGATTTGTTAATAAATAAAATATATTTTTGATATTTTCATCACAAGTTTTCATCTTCTAATGAACTTCTTTGTTGTGATGAAATCTTTAGGACTATTTAGGTTCGATAAAGAGAGAATTTATTGATTAGTCTTAAAATTGTTCTCGACCAAATGATAGATTGTTAATAAGGATGATAGCTTCTATCGAGTATAGGTCGTTGTAGGCCATATGGGTTGGTTATCCTCTTAACCAAAGTGTGTGGAGACACTGGTATGGCATACAGGTGAGATGTAAGGGTACATCATCATGAAACGTGACCAACTCCAGAGCATTCTGCAGTCGAGAATGTCTCTGATGGGATATAGGTATAAGTGTCCCTTAGACCTAAGATCGCCTCAGTGACTTGCAAGCAACTCACTGTGCTTTGGTACTGGACTAACTAAATTTCTAATTCAGTGACAGAAGGCTTCTGGGCACAGTCAAGTACTTGCGAAGTCAGAGTGTGATCAAATGAGATTGACCACTCCCAGAGTTAGAGAAGAACGAGTTGCTGTATTTCAATTTAGCAAAACCTTGGCCAGAATAATCCATCAGATGAATTTGATATTTTAAAATATAATGTGGACAACCTGATCAAAGTTGACAGTTGAACTCTGAGATATCCTATGAGTATTTTGGTCAAGGGATGAATTATATGGAAACTATATCCGCATGGGTTCTAAGGATGTTGTTCTACACATTCGACCTATCCGACCGTCGGATATCGTTGCTAGATGGTCACTTTGATTGGTATAAAAATTTATTTCTATACTACTGACTTAGATTCAGAGCTATAAGGTCACACACATTAGAGTTCATGATCCGATCGGATGGTTGATCAATGATTAAGAATTATTCTAGGATTAAACGATCAATACGATTGACATTTAACCTAGTGTAAGTGTTGCAGGAGGATCAATTAGCAATTTGATTGTTAATTTACTCAATTTGATTAAGCCAATAGACTGAGATTAAGTCTAATTGAATATGATTTAATTAGATTTGGTTTGGCATGATTGGATCAAGTCTAATTGATTTATTGGATAAGCTAAGTGTAAGGAAAAACTAGTCCTAGTTTAATTAGGACTTGGGTCAACCTAATTTTTAATTTGATTAAAAAATTAAATCAGATTTAAGTCTAATTTAATCTGATTAAATTAGATTTTTAATTGGATTAAGTTCTATTTTAATTGGGTTGATTTGGTTTTGGTTTGATTTGCTTTGAGAAATTAAATTTGAACAAGTCATAGATTGAACCCTAGTAAGACTAAGATTCCACCTTGCGTCACCTTAGCCCCCACCCCACTCTCTCTTTTTTTGTGCGACAAAACCTTCTCTCCTAGGCCTTCATGCACATCCCAAGCTTTCCTTATGGCACTGATTTTATCCAAATTTTTTTTGAAATTTTTATGGATTTTATGGTACATATTGTGTGCCCTTTGCCAGTGGTCCATGGTAGAAAAAAAAGGAGGGGGCACCCAAGAGTTGGACACCTCTTGTCTTGCCCTGTTTAGATTTTTTTTGACTAGGTATTTAACCTAGATAAGGATTCTTTATATCTCTTGATTTAAGATGAATTTTTTCAAAAAATTTTCATGAATTATAGAGCATTGAGAGACCTTTGGGGCATGTAAAAATCAGGGAGAAAGAGTGTTGGGGTGTTGAGATATAATAGACACAAAACTAAGTGTCTGGGTTAGAGCAAATAGAAGAAGAAGAGGGTCTTCTTTAGGGTTGCTGAGTTCACCTCTTTCCTTCCTCCATCTGTGAGTTTTCTGAGAGTGTCCACATCTAAAACTCCTCCTACTTTTCATCTTTGGAAGAGTCCAAATCAAGAAGAAGGAGGTATCTGATCGACCATCGAAGAAGGATCAGAACAGTACTAACATACTGTACTGATTTCCTGGACCAGAACTTCTGATCGTGATTCGTGGGCTCGTGTGGATGACTCTTAGAGGCCAGACATATATGCGGCTTGCAACATCATCCTCAAGCTCGGATCAGCAAAGTTAGAACATCTAACTTGCAAGGTAATAAATTTGACCTATTATATTTTACATACATTAGATGTAGTATTGAAACATGTTGATATGATCAACATGTAGTTCTTGCTCTTTATATTTTAATTTTTGATTTAATGTCATGTAATAATCATGTAATAGGATCTTAGATCTAGAGATTCTCTAGTTTTATAGGATAAATTTTGATTTATTTTAGTCTTCCACTGTTTGATCTTGAAAAAGTTTCAAGATCTAACCCTGAAACGCTAGATCTGGTTCCTTTAATTGGTTTCAGAGCCTAGGTTATTTATTACATGATTATTTATACATGCTTAGATTATTTTTTAAATTAGATCTAATTTTTAATCTGATTGTTAAATCTGAAATTAAAATTTTTAGATCAATCATGAACTGTAGATTGTCCTGCTGTAAGGTTTACCACGTACAGTGCAATGGTTGTCCTAATTCGTGTAGATCTATCTTTAATCATAAATTTGTTAGATGTGATCTAGATTAAATTTATGATTTATTAGATTTAAAAAATATTTAAATCTAAAATAAAATCTCTATGTTAATAATACTCGCGCAAAGAACCATTGACAGTTCTACTGAAACCAGTCGGGCCGGCTCGGGCACACAGCTGAGCTGGGTTGGGGTTTAATCGAGCCGGCTCGGTGCTGATTCGAGCCGGCTCTCTCAGGCGGACAGAACTAATGCTCGGTGAAACATTGTCAAGCCAGCTCGACTTCAATGAAGAGCCGGCTCGACCATCATATATTTGTCTAGAAAATTTGCGCAATTTAAAGTAAAATATTTCAATTACATGAACCTATTTAGATTAGATCTAAAGTAGTTTCATGCTTATTTCACTTGCATTTTGATTATGAATCAAACATGCAACTTGATTAGTAGAATCATGTTGTAAAAATATTTTACAAATATAAAATTATTTTTGAAAAGTCGAACCCCAACCCTCAGCCCAAAACTTAATTGAGAATTAAGAAGTTGTTTGATTAGGTTCTAGGATTGTGAATTGAAGAACCTAAGACACAAACCATAACACATTGGGTTAGTGGGTTAGTAGGAATTAGATCCATTAATTGGGTTAAACCTAAGGTTAGATTAAAGATGGACTTAATTAGAGAATTGACTAAATCTAATCAATTGTTGTCTTAGATTAGGTCAAGGATTCTCTAGATCAATTACAATAGTTATAGTTGGTCAAGTTCATATCTTTAACGAGAACCAAATGGACTTGATTCTTGGCTAAGCGGTCTAGCACGAACTGTTAGGTGATCTAATCGAAACTAATTAAACCAGTTGGTGTCTAAGGTAAACAAGACCGATGGTTTTTAATTGGCAGTCCGCTTATTGGCCATTTCTGATGGTATCTAAAGCAAGCTTTGGCAGACCATCCCACCGATCGAACTTACCTGACCTCTTGGTGAAATTATATTTTGATCGGATCACTTGACTATTCGAGCTGACCCATGTCAGCTAGGTAAATTAGTGTGACTGATTTAGGTGCTCCTAGACCAATTCTTTTAATGGTCTCCCTTAAGCTGACTTAGTGAAGCCAGTGGGAGGATCATGATAAGCTGGTTCATCTGACCTCCTCTGCTAAATCAATTAAATCTTCTAAAATTATTAGGTTCTTAAAATGAAATAGTTATGGTGATAACTAGATCATAGTCTCCCATTAAGTGGATGATAATGGGTCCATCAGTTGGATAATCATTGGAGGCCCAAAGGCATGGTGCTTATCGGCTGATGGAATTGTTATTCATAATATAATTTCTTGACTGCATCTTTCTAAATGATGGTTAGGTTAGCCAATTAAAGTTGGGCCTAATCATTCATTGACTAGATGGGCCAAGTATGGTCATGTTAATGGTTGGACCTAACCTGACCTTTTCAGTGGAGGCCAAAGCCTACTGATTAGGGACTGGGGCAAAATTAAAATTAC
Organism: Elaeis guineensis; assembly: GCF_000442705.2. Taxonomy (NCBI): domain Eukaryota; kingdom Viridiplantae; phylum Streptophyta; class Magnoliopsida; order Arecales; family Arecaceae; genus Elaeis; species Elaeis guineensis. The sequence goes on along the minus strand of NC_025995.2, from coordinate 73,290,926 downwards.
TAAAAATTATTTAAAGAAATAATTGGTTATGAATCTACCCTTAGATGTACATGGGTTGGCCAACCAAAGTTAAGCTTGTGTGCAGTCTAAGTAGATTCTAGTACCCACTAAGGAATTAGGATAATTTTTCGAATTGGAGATAGAGGCTACCAATTCGAATAAAATAGTGGAAGAAACTTTTTGATTAAAGTCCAAATCTTTAGGTTTAATGAATCAATTACTAATTAGGTTATGGTTTTTCTTTGTACAAATATGACCACTTTTCTATCGCTCTGATCATTGTTGGACAATGATAAGTTGGTGAGATCCAACTTCGATACTGGTATCGAAAGTTGAAGATAGTCCTAGAGCATGAACGGATCCTATATGTGACAACGGATCCTGCACCTGAGGAGCTAGCTGCCAATACACGTGGAACAGTCAGAATACTTATCAGAAGTGGCTCAGTGACTGGATCATGGTGCGCTACATCATGCTAGCTGTCATGAGCAATGAGTTCAATCATAGATTTAAGACGGCTCAGCCAAAGGACATGCTTCAAGTGTTGGAGGATGCTTTTGGCACACCCGATGAATGGAGAGGCACAAGACTAGTTGTGCCATCTTCAACGCCAAAATACGGGATGGTGCCTCTGTCACTGATCATATATTGTACATGATCGAGCTGATGGAGCATTTGAGCAAGCTCGGCTTTCCCTTGCATGAGTAGCTTGGAAAGATGCAATACTGAACTCGCTGCCTAAGCTTGGAAAGATGCATATAGAATGACAAAGCCTGAAGTAAACTACCACGGGTTACTGGGGTTGCTTCAGAACTTTGAGAAGGATCACCAACTCCACAAGGAGTCAGTGAATTTAGTGGGAGGTTCATCTTCTGGTTCTCGATCTTTTAAGAAAGAGAAGAAGAACAAGAAGAAGAAAGTGAAGAAGGTGCAAGTTAAGACTGGGACATCAGTGCAGGGCCAGACCAGAAAGATCAAGCCCAATAAGAGTCAAACTGAATGCTTCTTTTGCAAGAAGCGGAGGCACTGAAAGAGGAACTGTCCTAAGTACATTGCCTCCCTGGATCCGAACAGGTAAAGAAAGAAGCAAGCTGTTGCTAGGCAAGGTATTTGTATGATAACTCCTTGCAATTTCTCTATTTGTTATAACTGACTGGGTATTGGATACCGGTAGCCCTTACTATATTTGCAAATCATTGCAGAGGTTGTAGGTCAGTAGGAGATTCGAGTAAGGCGAGAGGTTCCTGAATTGGAGATGGAAGATTAGTTCCAGTTCTAGCATTAGGAATCTTGAAATTTATATTTGAGTCCCATATCATTGTTGTTAATGATTGTCATTTCTGTCCTAATTTTTTTTAAATATTATTTCTGTAGGCCTTCTGGCCAAAAATGATTATGAAATTTCAATAAAGAAACAAGTTTGTAATATCATTATGAATGGTGTTACTATTTTTTGTGAATATTTGAACAATGGTGTGTATATGTTATCATAACCTATTAACGTAGTCTATTCTACTGGCAAGCATCCTAGATTAGATAGTGTATCAGATATCTACTTATGGCACTATAAGCTAGATCATATAAATAAGAACAGGATAAACAGGTTGACTCAAGAGGAAATCCTTGAAGTCAGTGATTGTGAATCACTTCCAACTTGTGAGTCCTGTCTTCTTGGTAAAATGACCAAATCACCTTTTATTGAAAAAGGTGAGAGAGCTACTGAGCTCTTGGGCCTAGTACATACTGATGTATGCGGGTCCATGAGAACAAGTGCTAGAGGTCGATATTTCTACTTCATCACTTTCACGGATGATCTATCCAGATATAGATATGTCTATCTGATGAAACATAAGTCAGATTCATTTAAAATGTTCAAATGATTTCGAAGTGAAGTAATAAAATAAATTGAAAAGAATATTAAAACTCTTCGATCTGATCGAGGAGGAGAATACCTTTCTGATGAGTTTTTTATATATCTAGGAGAGAATAGGATTCTCTCCCAATAGACTCCTCCAGGAACACCACAGCATAATGGTGTGTCTGAAAGGAGAAATCAGACTCTGTTAGACATGGTCTGATCCATGATGGTTTTTGCCAGCTTACCGATATCCTTCTGGGGATATGAACTCGAATTGGCTTGTTATCTGTTAAATAGAATTTCAAGTAAGTCTATAATTAAGACTCCATATGAGATATGGACAAGGCGTAAGCCAGCACTTTCATACCTTAGGGTCTGGGGGTGCCCGACCTATGTCAAACATTTAGTTACAGATAAACTTGGACCTAGGTCTGACAAATGCACATTCATAGGATACTCCAAAGAGACCAAAAGATATTTTTTCTACCATGCTGATGAATAAAAGGTGTTCGTCAGCCTTAAGGCAACCTTTTTAGAAAAGAAGTTCCTTGGTGAAGGAACCATTGCCTCTAAGGTTAAACTTGATGAAGTTCAACAGGTAGAAGGACCGACACCAATAGCTACACCTGAGTCGGATTTGATTAGTCAGATCTGGAGCCTAATATATCTGCACCATTAAGGGATTCGGTAAAATACCGCATCAGTCGGATAGATACTATGATTTTTTGATCCGGGATGGTGATCCCATCGAACTCGATGAGAATGATGAGGATCTGAGCACCTATATGAATGCAATTCAGAGATCTGATTTCAAAAAATGGCTTGAAGCCATGAAATTCGAAATGGAGTCTATGAAGGTCAATGATGTATGAACATTGGTTGACCCACCTGAAGGGGTTAAACCCATTGGGTGTAAATGGGTCTTCAAAAGGAAGAGGGGTGCAGACGGAAAGGTGGAGACCTATAAAGTCCGTCTGGTTGTCAAGGGATATTGTCAACATTATGGTATTGACTATAACGAGACGTTCTCCCCTGTGGCAATACTCAAATCCATTCAGATAATGCTTGCAATAGCTGTCCTTCTAGATTATGAGATCTGACAGATGGATGTAAAGATAGTTTTTCTGAATGGAAAGCTGACCGAAGAGGTGTATATGATACAACCTGAGGGGTTTACATCCACAGATGAGTCCAAGTCGTGCAAACTTCAGAGATCCATTTATGGATTGAAGCAAGCTTCTCGGAGTTGGAACATACATTTTGATAAGATGATCAAAACATATGGCTTCGTTAAGAACGGAGAAGAGCCTTGCATCTATAAATGAGCAAATGATCCAGTTGTGGTATTTCTTATCTTGTATGTGGATGATATTCTCTTAATCAAAAATGACATCCCCACACTACAGGAAATAAAAGTTTGGTTGTCATCGCAGTTCTCCATGAAGGACTTGGGTGAAACATCCTACATCCTAGAGATGAAGATCTATAGGGATAGATCTAAAAGGATACTTGGGTTATCTCAATCCACGTACATAGACACTGTGCTGAAGAGGTTCAGCATGGAGAATTTCAAGAAGGGAAGAAAGGCTATCTTTCGATAGGCCATGAAATTTCTCTCTAAGAAGGATTGTCCGACAACTCCTGAAGAGAGAGAGCGTATGAGTAGAGTCCCATTTGCTTTGATCGTAGGATCTATCATGTATGCAATGACATGTACAAGACCAGATATGGCATACTCACTAGGAGTAGTGAGTAGATACCAATCTAATCCTAGAGAAAACCACTGAAAAGTGGTTAAAGACATCCTTAAGTATTTGAGAAATACTAAGGACCAATGGTTGGTTTATGGTGAGTCAGATCTGAAACTTATGAGATTCACAGACTCCAGCTTTCAATCTGACCATGATGACAGTAGAAGCATGTCGGATTATATCTTTACTCTGAATGGTGGAGCCATCTGTTGGAAGAGTTCCAAGCAGCATACTGTGGCAGACTCTGTTTGTGAGGCAGAGTACATCGTAGCATCGGATGTCGCGAAGGAAGCTGTGTGGCTGAGAAAATTTATCACCGAGCTCAGAGTAGCACCCTCCTTTGATGGTCCGATCTTGCTCTTTTGCAACAGCACTGGTGCCATTGCTCAGGCAAACGAACCCAAAGCACACCAGCAGATGAAGCACATTTTGCACCACTTTCACCTGGTCCGGGAGATCGTGGATCGAGGTGACGTCGACCTTCAGAATATTGACGGAAAAGAGAACCTGACTGACCCCTTCACTAAAGCTCTGGTGATAAAAGAGTTTGACAACCACAAGTCGAAGATGGGTATTAGATACAGTGCCGAGTGGCTTTTGGATAAGTGAGAGTTGTTGAAAAATATATCCTAAAAGCCAATCGTCAGTCTGTTGACGGTTGAGCAACCTTGTATTGTAATTGATTTATTAATAAATAAAATATATTTTTGATATTTTCATCATGAGTTTTCATCTTCTAATGAACTTCGTTGTTGTGATGAAATCCTTAGAACTATTTAGGTTCGATAAAGAGAGAATTTATCGATTAGTCCTTAAAACTATTCACGACCAAATGATAGGCTGTTAATAAGGACGACAGCTTCTATTGAGCATAGATTGCTGTAGGCCATATGGGTTGGTTGTCCTCTTAACCAAGGAGTGTGGAGACACTGGTATAGTATACAGGTGAGATGTAAGGGTATATCATCATTCAACGTGACCAACTTCAGAGTATTCTGCTATCGAGAATGTCTCTAATGGGATATAGGTATAAGTGTCCCTTAGACCTGCGATTGCCTTAGTGACTTACAAGCAACTCACTGTGCTTTGGTACTGGACTAACTGAATTTTTAATTCAGTGATGGAAGGCTTTTGGGTACAGTCAAGTACTTGCAAAGTTGGAGTGTGATCAAGATAGGATTGACCACTTCAAGAGTTGGAGAAGAATGAGTCACTGTATTTCAATTTAGCAAAATCTTGGCCAGGGTAATCCATCAGATGGATTTGATATTTTGAAATACAATGTGGACAACCTGATCAGAGTTGACAGTTGAACTTTGAGGTATCCTATGAGCATTTTGGTCAAGAGAATGAATTATATGGAAACTATATCCGCATCGGTTCTAAGGATGTTGTTCTACACATTCGACCTACCCGATCGTCGAGTACCATTGCTAGATAGTCACTTCAATTGGTATAAAAATTTATTTCTATACTATCGGCTTAAGTTTGGACCTATGAGGTCACACACATTAGAGTTTATGATCTGATCAGATGGTTGATCAACGATTAAGAATCGTTCTAGGGTTAAACGATCAATACGATTGACATTTAACCTAGTACAAGTATTGCAGGAGGATCGATTAGCAATTCGATTGCTAATTAGCTTAATTTGAATAAGCCAATGGACTGAGATTAAGTCTAATTGAATATAATTTAATTAGATTTGATTTGGGCTTGATTGGATCAAGTCCAATTAGTTTATTGGATAAGCCAAGTGCAAGAAAAAACTAGTCCTAGTTTAATTAGGACTTGGGTCAATCTAATTTTTAATTTGATTAAGAAATTAAATCAGATTTAAATTTAATTTAATATAATTAAATTAGGTTCTTAATTAGGTTAAGATCTATTTTAATTGGATTGATTTTGTTTTAGTTTGATTTAGTTTGAGAAACCAAATTTGAACAGGTCATAGATTGAACCCTAGTAAGACTAGGATTCCACCTTGCGCCACCTTAGCCCCCCACACCCACTCTTTCTTTTTTTATGTGACAAAACCTTCTCTCCTAGGCCTTCATGCACACCCAAAGCTTTCCACTCTTTCTATCTTACATGGAATGTGGTTGTGGACCGAGTCAAAGTAGAAATTAGTTTGGATTTCAAATTCTATGAGATAGAATTTTAGGAAACCAAATTTTTTTTAAGATTTTCATGGGTTTTATGGTATATATTGTGCACCCTTTGCTGGTGGTCCATTGTAGAAAAAAAAAAGAGAGGGCACCCAAGAGTTGGACACCACTTGTCTTGCCCTGTTTGGATTTTTCTTAACTAGGTATTTGACCTAGACAAGGATTCTTTATATCTCTTAATTTAAGATAAATTTTTTTAAAAAAAATTTATGAATTATAGAGAATTGAGAAATCTTTGGGGTGTGTAAAAATCAAAGAGAAAGAGTATTGGAGCATGGAGATATAATAAACACAAAACTAAGTGTCTGGGTTAGAGCAAAGAGAAGAAGAAGAGGGTCTTCTTCTAGGGTTGCTAAGTTCACTTCTTTTCTTCCTCCATCTATGAGTTTTCTAAGAGTGTCTCATATCTAAAACTCTTTCTCCTACTTCTCATCTTTGAAAGAGTCCAAATCAAGAAGAAGGAGGCATCTGATCGACCATCGAAGAAAGATCAGCACAGTACTAGCATATTGTGCTGATTTTCTAGATCAGGACTTCTGATCGTGATTCGTGGCTCGTGTGGATGACTCCTAGAGGCTGGATATATGTGCAACTCACAACATCATCCTCAAGCCTGGATCAGCAAAGTTAGAACATCTAACTTGCAAGGTAATAGATCTGATCTATTATATTTTACATACATTAGATGTAGTATAGAAATATGTTAATATGATCAACATGTAGTTCTTGCTCTTTATATTTTAATTTTTGATTTAATATCATGTAATAATTATGTAATAAGATCTTAGATCTAGAAATTCTCTAGTTTTATAAGATAAATTTTGATTTATTTTAGTCTTCTGCTGTCTGATCTTGAAAAAATTTCAAGATCTAACCTTGAAATCCTAGATCTGGTTCCTTCATCTTGCAGATGATGCATTCACCCAAAATTCAAGGGCCGACTCCCATATAATTGAGCACTCATCATTATGGGTTTTCCATTATGATTATTGCCCTAGGTATGTGTGAAGCCGAAAAAAATTTAATCATCAAAAGGATGCTTCAAGACATGGATTAGGATTTTTGCCAATGAATTTGTTTTAACTATAATTCATTAATCTAATATGATTAAAATTTATGATTATAGATTAAATCATATTCATAGTTCTAATTTGATTAATTTTTTTTTTATTAAGATTAATCAAATTATCAATAATGTAATTTGATTAGGGCTTGAGTTATGGTTGACCTAATCTTTTCTTACCTAATTGGATTAGGGTCAATCTAAGAATTGATCAACTCAACTCAAAAGGATGACAAATGGTTGACTTAAAATTGGATCAAGAGTTGAACCTTAATTAAAAATCCAATATGGGTCCTATACGCATACATCAGAACATCTCTATTGACATGATCATGAATAATATCACAATTAGAATAACATGAAAAGGCTTTATCATGATTTATAATTTATAATAAAATGCATGATGAGTGGTTATGAACTATGGTACATCCATGTAATGGAAGTATGTATGAATGCTCCTATGTTGGCTGATTATATAAATATATTTGCAATAGTTATAATTGTTGGATTTGTCCCTAGAAGCTAATTGTTGGCAGACACATTATGTAATTCTTAGGCCTATACTTGTACTTATAATTTTTATTATCAATAAAGAGCTTTTTCTTTCCAATCATATTTATGTGTCCATGATTTCTCTTAAAAATTAACAAAGATAATTTTTGTATATTCTTAAAGTATTAAGAATTTGAGACATACATTAAATAGTGGTTAGTTTCTAAATGCTCCTGATCAAAGGATCATCACGGAGAACAGTGATCAATCTATTTGAGATTGATGCACAGTTTACCTCTCTTGTGGGCAGATGAGTCTCAGATCTGCGGTGTAGAGACACTGGAGTGAAAGTGCAGGTGGTAGTTAGAGAACAACATGCACTGAGCATGACCAACATGAGAACCATATGAATGTCTACTCACTTGTCAATGATCTTCTCGATGCTGCAGTGGTGTGAGTGGTCCTTTGATCTGTGGTGTCATTGTCTATTCGCAGTGAGGCTACTGGGTTTGACTGTATATTCTCTTGATCCCTAGCTATTCAGATCCTTGCTATGTATGTTGGCTTTAGTAGGTTTAGGTTCACTGTTTGGAGTAGGATGCACCTAGATGGGATCTATCGACCTTGATAGGAAAGAAGAAGTCCTATGCGATTTGTAAGACTGAGTTTAGAAAGTTTTTAGCCAAAGCAAATATGAATATTAGAAAAAAATTTCCACGAAATTTACAAAAAAACTCGAGTCGAGCCAATCTAGCATATGAGTGATGATGGGGTCTGACGAGCTCTCCATGACCTCCGTCAAGTCGGGACTCACAATAGAAGGATTGAATCATATGATAACTGTATCTAGGAGTTTATACTTTTATCCTACTGGGTTGTCATTATATACTATTAGATATCACTGGTGGATTGTGAGACTCATCGGGCATCATCTTGATGATCATAATATAGGTAGAATTAAAAATATTTCAATCTATCGAAAAGAGTTTCGATGATATTATGATAGAGATCATAATATATACTACTATCGATAGAATAGAACCTATGTGGTCACATATTAAAAAATTTAATTTTGAATTTGCCAATTGAGCTTATGAAGTTTCAATTGGGTTAGGATTTATTGAAATCCTATTAAGTTTATGAGAACCATGCTAGCATATGGTTAAACTTAATTCTTTTCGAAACTTCGATTCGATCAAGTCCATAGCCTTGAACTTAACCTAAATCTATTTGGATTTAATTGGGCTCTTAATTGTGAGCCTGAGAAGATTTGATTTAAGTCAATTAGTTGGCATAATTATCCTAGCATTATCTCTTCTTTATCTCCTGATTATCTCTAAGTGTGCATGTAGAATAGATGGAAGATTGAGTGGCGCATCTTTTTCTTTTTGAAAAATTTTGGATGCCAAATCCTTGAGGGGCCCACCCCCTCTTATATGTCCTAGTGTGAAGGAGAGAGAGTGGGGTCTACACCCCATCTCTTTTTGGCTAGAGATCCCTTTGTGGGGTGCCAAAAGTTGGCACCCCAACTACCTGACATATATTCTCATGATGCCTCTTGTACATGCTTAAAGGGACTGATTAATTATTATTTATATCTTATTTTATTTATCATAAATCAAATTAAAAAGGTAGAAAATTTTTATGAGATAAAAATCTATCTTTTTAAGATAATTGGATTCCTAATATGTGTTAGGGCATTGTCTATATATAAAGGGTGGTCTCTAGGGTTTCATAGAATAAAATTTTGATCCAAAAAAAAAGAAATACTCCCTCTCTCCATCTCCATGCCTCCTCTTATCATTTTCTTCCTTTTCATGCTCAAAAGTTGGGTGCTCTCTCTTCCATATGCCAAAAAGAAGTATTGGTGACTTAGAGATCAAGGATCAAGGAGATGAAGAAGAAGACTGTAAATCAAGGAGTTGATCTCACAGTTAAGGTCAAAGGAGTTGATCAAAGTCTTCAAAGTCAAAATTCTTCTTAAGAAGAAGAATCTTCTACGAGAAAAAAGAAGTTCAAGATAGATCCCGATGCATATCTGTAGAGGTCGGATGCGTGTGCGGCTCAATCTTCTACGAATTCGAGATCATCAAAAATAATGAATATCTACCCATGCCAAGGTAATGAGATCTGATCTCATAAATTTTTTAAAATTTTAGATTGATGATATGTGCTTTCTTCTGGGCTTGGATAGGTTTAGATTTGATCTCTAGCATATGGCGTTAAAGGGTTTAACCCATTTTATTTTTTACTGCCTGTTTTCAAAGTTTTGAAATCTACATATGCTGCCTATTTAATTTTCTAACAGTAGTATCAAAGCCATAGATTTTGAAAACACATATAATCTATGTTTTAGATTAGATCTAAAAGTTTTAATGATTTTAAATCAATTTTGTGCTGATATAAGGTTGTCCTCATATAGAGTTTATCTCCTATATTGTAAAGATTGTCCTAGCACAAGATTGATCAGTTTTGAAAATTATTTTTGAAATAATTAAATCAAATTTTTTAGATCTAAAAATTAATATATATGATATGTTTAATTTATATTTAGATCTAAAATTATAATGATTAAAAATTCATATCAAACTGATATAAGGTTGTCCTGATATAGGGTTTACCCCCTATATTGTAAAGGTTATCCTAGTTTGATGTGAATCAATTTTTGAAAAGCTATTTTCAAAATATTTTGATCATTATTTTAGATCTGATTTTATACATATTTAATATATGTAAATTTAGTTTTAGATCTAAAATTAATGTATATGTGATGCATATTTGATTTAAATTTGAAATTACATATATTCGATATATGAAACTAGATTTAGATCTGAAATAGTTTTAAGGTCATAAGCCATTAATTGCATGCAATGAAATATAATCTAAAAATTATTTTTAGATCTGAAATTATATTGTTGCATGTGCGTATGGATTGAACAAATTAGGTCTAAGTGAACAAACTACTATTAGGGTCTTATTGATTAGATCAGGCTAGAACCCGTCTTTGATTTTGAGCAGTTAATTGAATCTAATCAATGGATGATTAAGATTAGATCAATGGGACTCAAAGTCAACTTTAGTTGTAATTGGTCATATTGATTCATATTTTGATGTGAGTTAATTGACTTAAGATTGAATTTGGCTTAGTGTTTTGGGCCCGTCTCAATTGGTTAATCTAATCGATTCTAATCGACCAATTTGGTGTCTAAGACAAGTATTTAGATGATGGTTATTTAATTGATTCCATTGTCTGACCTGGCCAATTTTGATTGATGTCTAAGAAAAGCAATGGGGGGACCCACATGCATCTTAACTTGGCCATCTTGGGAGATTCAATTTCATGTTAGGTTACTTGTTGACTCGAGTTCACCCATGCCAATTAGGATGGTTAGACATATTGATGTGCTAACCTGATTTAATCAATCGGATGTCAGATCTGCTGATTTAGAAGAGATCTAAACCTAAATCTTCTCATTAAATATTAAGTCTAGAGATCTTCCATCATTGTAGAGATGCAGGTACCTTCCTGACGTTGATCGTTCTTGGCTGGTTACAGTAGTTTGATTGCATCGGGAAGGTACAACCACTCTATTGATATTTGATATCTTGGGGTAGAGATAGAGTTGGGCTCAATAACTGTTAGGTGAGGATCTTAATGATGATTTTGCATCTGCTGGTGAATGATGGGTTTGACTTAACTAAGGAATGCGCCAATAACTATTAGGTGAGGCTACAGGACTTAGAGACCAAGCCCACTGCATCTTGCTTAGTGAAGCAATGGACAAAGTGTTATCCGCTCATCAGTCTATACTCATCAATAACTGTTAGGTGAGGTGTGTATAGATTAATGGGACCGCAGGATCCTCTTAAAATCAATCGCATTTAGGTTTCTGTTTCTCCACCCGAGAAGTATGGAAGATTCGAGAAAATAATGAGAGCCTTTATTTATTTTTAAAGTCTCTAGAATAAATATTTTTATAAGTACAAAATCTAACTAAAAATTATTCTTTCTGCAGATAATCATGTCAAGTTCAAATCCCTTAACCCGAATCCTTGATACAAATAGATTTACCGGCACCAATTACAAAGACTGACTCCAAAATTTGAGAATTATTCTCAATTTTGATAAACTCACCCATATCCTCGATCAGGAAGCACCTACGTTACCTGCTCGCCCATCCGCTGATCAACGAGCTGCACTTGAGAAGTAGATGGATGAAGATAACAAGACGAAGTGCTATATCTTAGCATCCAAGTCCAATGATCTTTAGCAATAACATAAAGATATGAGGACTGTCAGGGAGATGCTGGTTCACCTGCAAGAGTTGTATGGTGAACAGAATTGCATGGCTCGCTTTGAGGTCTTCAAGAGACTTTTCAGAGTAAAGATGTGTAATGGATAGGCCGTCAGTGATCATTGTTTGATAATGATCAAGGACATAGAGGAGCTTCAGAATCTCAGGATGAATATAGGTAAGGAATTGCATGTGAATCTGATCCTCTGGTCTCTTCCTGATTCATATGGGCAGTTCATCATGAACTACTATATGAATAAGATTGATGCTGCTTTGTCAGAGTTATTGAATATGCTGGTGACTGTAGAGGGCACCTTGAAAAGTTCAAGGGGCACAGTTCTGGTTATGGAGCGGGCTTTCTCTAAAAGAAAGTCTTCTTTCAAGAAGAAAAAAAAGCCCGCAAAGAAGTAGAAGAACAAGGCCAAGCCCAAAAAATAAGTTCTGAAGAAGGCTGACGATAAAAAAAAATATTTCTATTGCAATGTCAAAGGCCACTAGAGAAAAAACTATCTGGCGTACCTGACGACTGTCAAAAGCAGAAAGAAGGATGGGCCTTCTGAAGGTACATTTGAGTTACTCATTATTGAAACTAATCTAACGATTTCCTCTTCTTCTAGTTGGGTTCTTGATTCTGGTTCAAGTGCTCATTTGTGCACTTCAATGCAGGGTCTTGAAGAAGTTAGGAGGCTGAGGGAAGGCGAAATCACTCTCCGGATCAGTAATGGAGCAAGGATTGCTGCTGTGGTCGTCGAGACCTACCCTCTGCGACAACCATTAGGATTTAGTTTGCTTTTGAATGATTGTTTCTATGAACCTGTAATCAGTAAAAATTAGATTTCTATCTCTGTGCTAGTACAAGATAATTATAATTTTTATTTCAATAAAGACATGTGTTCTATTTATTTTAAAAATAAACTTGTGGCACATGCTTTCTTGATTGACAGTCTTTACCATTTGCATATGGATGCAAATGTAAACATTAACGAGCAAATAGCAAATACCATAGGATCTAAACAATCTAGAGATAGGATCAGCCAAAATATCGGTGGCACCTTAGGCTAGGTCATATTAGAGAAGACAGACTCATTAAACTGGAGAAAGATGATCTTCTTGGACCATTAACTTCTGAGTCTTATCCAGTCTGTAAATCGTATCTTCAAAAAAAAATGACCAAGCTATCCTTTGTGGATAAGGAAAAAGGGCCACTGAGATATTAGCTTTGGTACACACTGATGTGTGTGGTCCATTTGATGTACAAGCCAGACATGACTATATCTACTTCATAACCTTTACTGATGATTATTCACGATATGGGTTCGTGTATCTAATGCACTGAAAGTCTGAAGCTTTTAAAAAGTTCATAGAATTTAGACATGAAGTAGAAAAATAGACCAAAAAATCCATAAAAATTTTTCGATCAAATCGAGGAGGGGAATACCTTAGTGGAGAATTTCTGATCTATCTTAAAGATAATGGCATAGTCTCATAGTGGACACCTCCAGCGATGCTTCAGCTCAACGGGGTATTCAAAAAGAGGAATCAGACCCTATTAGATATGGTCCGATCTATGATGAGCTTTACAAACCTTCCTGACTTTCTTCGGAGACATACTTTGCTTTCTATGATTCATCTCTTGAATCAAATTCTCTCTAAATCTATTCCTACCACACCATATAAATTATGACATGGTGGATACCTCAAAATTTGGAGATATCTAGCCCATGTCAAGCGACAGCAGGCAGACAAGTTAGAGACTAAGTCCTTTAGGGCTCGTTTTATAGGGTATCCTAAGAAAACCATGGGATACTACTTCTATCTTTATGTGGATCACAATGTGATTGTGAGCCACCATGCCATCTTCTTGAAAAAGAGGTTTATCCAAGATGGAGGCAGTGGGAGGAAGATTGAGCTCGAAGAGAAAGTCTCTGAAGAGCATCAAGTCCAAGGACCTGAACCCAATAATGAGCCAGTAGATGTGATATCTTCTCCATCTCGTAAATCAAGTAGGATCTCCCGTACTCTTGAAAGATACTTAGGTATTTTTACAAAGGATTTAGAGGAAGCATTCCTTATAGGAGATAGAGAAATTAATAATGATTCCAAAACCTATGATGAGGCAATATTAGATGTAGACTCTGAAAAATGGATAGATGCGATGAAGTCAGAAATTGACTCCATACATTCCAACCAAGTTTGATCCTTAGTAGATCTACCTGAAGGTATTGTACTTATTGGGTGTAAATGATTTTACAAAAAGAAGATTGGGTCGAATGGTATGGTAGAGACCTGTAAGGCAAGACTAGTCATGAAAGATTATAGTCAACATGAAGGCATCGACTATCATAAAATCTTTTCACCCATAGCCATGCCGAAATCCATCCATATTCTGTTTGCCATAGCAGCATTTCATGATTATGAAATCTGATAGATGGATGTGAAGATTGCCTTCATAAATGGATATCTTGAGGAAGATATCTATATGGAGTAACCTCTGAGTTTCACGTCCAGTGATAATGATTACAAGGTCTGCAAGCCACAAAAATCCATATATAGACTCAAGCAAGCATCTCAGAGTTGGAACACTCACTTCATTGATGTGATCAAAATATTTGATTTTATCAAAAATGAGGAGGAGCTGTGTGTGTATAAAAAGATCAGTGAGAGTATTGTCACATTTCTCGCATTATACGTGGATGACATCTTCCAGATTAGGAATGATATTCTCATGCTGACGTCGGTCAAAGTATGGTTGTCAAAAGAGTTCGCCATGAAAGACCTAGGAGAAGCTTCCTACGTTCTTGGTATAAAGGTCTATAGAAATGGATCCAAGAGAATGATAGAACTCTCACAGCATATGTACATAGAGGAGGTGTTGAAGAGGTTCAGCATAAAAAACTCCAAGAGAGATCTTTTGCTCCTTAGACGCAACATTCATCTCTCCAAAAAGATGTGCCCTAACACACCTGAGGAGATCCAGCACATGAGCAAGATTCCTTATGCTTCGACAATAGGAAGTCTCATGTATGTCATGTTATGTACATGCCCTGATATAGCCCTTGCCATGAGTGTCATGAGTAGATATCAGATGAATCCAGATAAAGAACACTGGATTGCCATTAAAAATATTCTTAAGTACTTGAGAAGGACTAAAGATTTGATGTGGGTCTTTGGTGGAGGATCAGTGCTAAAAATTGAGGGATACACTGATTCAGACTTTATGGCTGATGTCGATGATAGAAAGTCTATATTAGGGTGTATCTTCTTGTGTAATGGTGGTGCGATTAGTTGGAAGAGTTTCAAATAGTCGATCATTGCAGATTTGACCATGGAAGTCGAGTACATCGCCACCTCTAAAGCTGCTAAAGAAGCCTTTTGATTCAAGAAGTTCATTGCGGAGCTGGGTGTGATGCCATCAGATGCCATTGCACTGCACTATGACAACAACGATGCCATAGCTCTTGCTAAGGAGCTTAGGTCTCATCAGAAGTCCAAGCACATAGAGCGATGGTTTCACATCATACGCGAATATCTTGAGAAGAAGTTCGTCGATGTGCAGAAAGTCGACTCCGTGCTGAATGTGGCAGACCAAGCCTCTCAGCCAGCAGAAGATCGAAGCTCACCTTGAGAAGATGGGTCTTAGGTATATGGCCAATTGATTTTAGGTCAAGTGGGAGTTTGTTGGATTTGTGTCCTAGAAGCCAATTGTTGGCTAACATATTATATAATTCTTGGGCCTATACTTGTACTTATAATTTTTATTATCAATAAAGGGTATTTTCTTTTCAATTATGTTTATGTGTCTATAATTTATCCTAGAAATTAACAAAGATGATTTTTGTATATTCTTAAAGAGTTAAGAATTTGAAACATACATTAATTAGTGGTTAATTTTTAAATGCTCTTGATCAAAGAATCATCATAGAGGATAGTGATCAATCCATTTGAGATCGATGCACGGTTCACCTCCCTTGTGGGTAGATGAGTTTCAAGTCTGCGATGTAAAGACACTGGGGTAAAAGTGTGGATGGTTGTTAGAGAACAACTTGCACTGAGCGTGACCAATACGAGAACCATATGGATGTCTACTCACTCGTCAGTGGTCTTCTCGATGCTGCAGTGATGTGGGTGGTCCTTTGACCTACGATGTCATTGGCTATTCGCAGTGAGGCTACTGGGTTTGACTACACATTCTCTTGGTCCCTAGTCATTCGGATCCTTGCTGTGTATGTTGGCTTCAATAGGTTCAGGTTCACTATTTGGAGTAGGATGCACCTAGATGGGATCTATCGATCTTGATAGAAAAGAAAAAGTCCTATGCGATTTGTGAGACTGAGTTCAGAAAGTCTTTGGCCAAATCAAGTGTGAATACTAGAAAAGAGTTTTCACAGGATTCACAAATGAACTCGAGTCGAGCCAATCTAGCATATGACTGACGATGGGGTCTGATGAGCTCTCCATGACCTTCGTCAAGTCGGGACTCATGATAGAAAGACTGAATCATACGATAACTATATCTAAGGGTTCATACTTTCATCCTACTGGGTTGCCACTATATATTGCTAGGTATCACTGATCGATTGTGAGACTCATCAGACGTCATCTTGATGATCGATGGCCCTCGAAGGATTGAATTAGAAATATTCCAATCCATCGAAAAGAGTTTTGATGATATTATGATAGAGATCACAATATATCTCACTACTAGATAGAATGGAACCTATGAAGTCACATATTAATAGATTTAATCTCGAATTTGTCAATTGAGCTTATGAAGTTTCAATTGGATTAAGGTTTATTAAAATCCTATTAGGTTTATGAGAACCATGCTAGCACATGGTTAAACCTAATTCTTCTCGAGATTTTGATTCAATCAAGTCCATAGCCTTGAACTTAATCTAAATCTATTTGGGTTTAATTCAGCTCTTAATTATGAGCCTAAGAAGATTTGATTAAGTCAACTAGTTGGCATAATTATCCTAATATTATCTCTTCTTTATCTCCTGGTTATCTCTAAGTGTGCATGTGGAATAAATGGAAGATTGAGTGGCGCATCTTTTTCTTTTTGAAAAATTTTGGGTGCCAAATCCTTGAGGGGCCCACCCCCTCTTATGTGTCCTAGTGTGGAGGAGAGAGAGTGGGGTCCACATCCCATCTCTTTTTGGCTAGAGATCCCTTTGTGGGGTGCCAACTACTTGATATATATTCTCATGATGCCTCTTGTACATGCTTAAAGGGGCTGACTAATTATCATTTATATCTGATTTTATTTGGGATAAATCAGATTAAAAAGATAGAGGATTCTTATGAGATAAGAATCTATCTTTTTAAGATAATTGGGTTCCTAATATATGTCAGGACAGTGTCTATATATAAAGGGTGGTCTCCAGGGTCTCATAGAATGAAATTTTGATCAAAAAGAAAAATCTCCCTCTCTCCATCTCCATGCCTCCTCTTATCATTTTCTTCCTTTCCATGCCCAAAAGTTGGGTGCTCTCTCTTCCACACGCCAAGAAGAAGTATTAGTGACTTAGAGATCAAGGATCAAGGAGAAAAAGAAGAAGGCTGCAGATCAAGGAGTTGATCTCACAATTAAGATCAAAAGAGTTGATCAAAGTCTTCAAGACCAAGGTTCTTCTTAAGAAGAAAAATCTTTTACGAGAAGAAAAAAGTTCGAGATAGATCCCGATAGATATCCGTAGAGGTTGGACATGTGTACGGCTCAACATTCTACGAATCCGAGATCATCAGAAGCGGTGAATATCTATTCATGCTAAGGTAATGAGATCCGATCTCATAAATTTTTCTAAATTTTAGATTGATGATATGTGCTTTCTTCTAGGCTTGGATAGGTTTAGATATGATCTCTAGCATGTGGGGTTAAAGGGTTTAACCCATTTTGTTTTTCGTTGTCTATTTTCAAAGTTTTGAAATCTACACATACTGCTTACCTGATTTTCTAACAGCAATAAGGACTGGGTGCCCCTGATGCATTGTATTTTTGATTGTACTTTTCTTTTGTATGTTCTCAATTGTTGATTGAGACTTTTATATATTGATGTATAATTATAAAAAAAATTATTTAAAAATAGATAGAAATTATTTCTTTTTATTTTCTGATAAAGCTGGAGCACTTATGAAAGACTTCATGGAGATGAAGGCTACCAGGCATTTGGAGAGTAGAGGCATATTAAGATTGACTATGAGATAGTTTAATCTATGATGCACTTAGGGTTTGACCCATATACCATCCTGTGGCTCGGATGATTTTTATTGAGAAGTCCATAACCATTTGATATCTTTTAATATGCTCTTACATGATGGTAGTTAGAATTAATTAAAATTACATATGATGCATTTGTATATATTTTGGATGTGCATGAGACCTAAATCCATTATTTAAATTATGTTAAGTCATAATGGTGAAGTGTTAAAAATACTACCCATGGCTTCCTTTATGCCAAACCAATATTATATCAAGAACCATAGTAGACTTGTTGTGCTATCCACAAGGCTTGCTATGGGGATTGATGTGATACTATCTTAGTGCATAATGATGCTAATGGTATTTAGCTCATACTAAGTCAATAGAGTATGTCAAAAACTATAATGAGTTTGTTATGTTATCCACAAAGCTTGCTATAGGGATTGATATGATGTTGACTTAGTGATGCTTATGGCATATTTTGGTAGTACTGTCTTGTTGTGCTATCCATAAGGATAGTATTATTCAGATATGACCATATAGGATTGAAGGGTATGACTTAATTAAAATACTATAGTTTGTTATGCTATCTACAATGCTATAAGTATTTTAGAGGTAAAAATTATGTTGAGAGTAGCATGAGATGCAATTGATAAAGCGTTACCTACCTTTGAACTCGTAGGAGCTTGTTGTGTTATCCATAAAGCTTTTTATGAGGAATTGAGATTTCAATTTCACCAACAAACTTGATGATAGGTTTTCTCATTTTTCATACTTGAGAGCTGTGAAATTCATTAAAATAGTGGGAGACATAATGAGATAAAAATACCTCATCTAAATTGTGCATATCATCACGAGTAGTCCTTTTATATCTTTATATATTCATCTACATCTTCACTATCACTATATGGTATATTTGATTGATCGAACTTCATGGGCTGATTGAGGAACTTGAGAATAGTTCTCATGTAGGAGATAGTCTCCTAATCTCTTAATTTTGATTTGATCGAAGAGGATACTATAAAGAAGGAAAAATCACATATGAGATATGGCAGGGTGATAGTATGACTGTCAAGTGTATCCTGATTAATTTAATCATGCGATTAAATCAATATCATGGATAGTGAGTTAATTAAGGATTTGATCCTACTAACTCTTCTGGATTCCTTCTTTAGCATCTTTTAAGAGAAGAAAGATGAAGAATGTCTTCACTAAGGGTATCAATTTTTATTACAGTAACGATGAGCATTAGAAAGAAATTATAAGAATTATCTTGCAAGTGTGAAGTAGTAGCAAGATGCAAAAGTTGTATCTGCTAATAGTTTGTATATGATATAAACTAATTTATCATTGAGTGCTTTAGCTTTAGATTTTTGGATATGTGATACCTCATATAGATCTCACTTATGCAAAGCATTATTGGACCTATAAATTTGAAGAGAGGTGACTTCATGCCTTTTGTCGCTGATGGATAGTCCATCCAAGCTAAGGCTAAAGGAACGCACTTATATATGTAACCTTCTAGTAAGGTTTAGAAACTAATAGACTATTGTTATAAATACCTAAATTTATCAAAAATATTATTTCAATTCCTTTGTTATTGTAGCATGGTTTTAAAATTAATGTAAAGAGCAAAAGTTGCTCTCCTTCTAGTAAATTTTATGGCTATGAATTTATGATAATAGTCTCATATTTATGTCACTCAATGATATTGTTCTTCATATTGATGAGAATAAGAAAAGAATATGTGATGGTCACGTATCTCTGGCTTTACCAACTTGACCATTTTTGTACGTTAAAGATAAACAAGTAATACAAAGAAGAGTTCTTTGATCTGTATGATTTTTGAATCATATAGAACTTGTAAATCTTATCTCATGGATAAAATGATCAAGATCTCATTTACTGAATATGGAAAAAAGAGTGAGCGAGCTATTAGGTCTTGTACATATAGATGTTCGAAGGCTAATAATATCTCGACCCAGAGATGGACACCCTATATGAGATATAGTGTGTTCCTTAATATGCTTCACAGATCTTATTATCTCATTCTGAGGATATGTCCTAGAAATTACTGCATATATTTTAAATTAGATACCTTGAAAATTTATTACTAGAACACCATATGTGATATGGAAAAGGAAAAAAAGGCTGGTTGCCCAACTTATGTGAAAAAAGTTGATATACATAAGTTTTGTGCTAGATCATATTAGTATAAGTTTATAGGTTATCCTTTTAGTATGTGATACTACTTCTACCACATAACTTGACAAAAGATATTTTATCAGTAGGTATACCAACTTTTTGGAAAAAAAAATTATCTAAAAGGGTACAGTGGAAGGATAATTGAACTTGAAAAGTTCAAGACCTATGAACTATCACATCAAAACTTGTGGAGTATCCACAAGTTGATCCTTGACCAGATGTGCCCATGATAAGGTACAACCATGACACACATCTTCTCATCGAAGGTCAATCCGAGTGTGTAATGTACTACTCAGATATGGGTTTATCATTAAGAATGACAATACACCATACATCATTAAGAATATATTTTTTTGATCTACTCGAAAGCCGTTATGAGTATGGACTCTGATAGATGGTTTGAAACTATGAAATCCGAAATAGACTCCATGAACATCAACCAAGTATGGATTTTAGTTGAAGCACCTATGGGTGCGATCCAGTAGGTTGGTAACAAGAATGTCTATCTGGATTTTTACTTGTTATAGCTGCACACCATCTAGAGAGTTTATCTCTAGTGGAAAGACAAATCTATTTATGAATTAAAGCAGGTATTAAGGAGTTGGTACTTCTATTTTTGATGAGATAGTCAAAATGTTTGACTTTATGAAAATATGGATGAACCAAGTATGTGCAAGAAGGCGAGTGGGAGTCCCACTAACTTCTTGGTTTTGTATGTAGATGACACATAATATTTTAAAAAGGTAGTCTCGATATTGTACTCGATCAAAGACATGCTTATCATAGAAGTTTTCTTTGAAAAGACTTGGGTTATGCATCCAATATACTTGGCATCTATAGAGATAGATGTAAGTGGATGTTAGGCTTGTCCTAGTCTAGGTACGTAGATTTTATATTGAAAGGGTTCAACATGAATGGGTGTAAAAGAGTTTACTTACCCATATATTCAATGTGCCAAGCCTGATGTGGTTTATGCCTTGTACATAATCATTGATTTCAAGCAGATCTAAGATAGGATCTTTTTGAAAAACTGTGAAAAGCATTCTCAAAATACTTGAGAAGAACTAGAGGAGCAGTGAATTGGAAGAGTTTCAAATAGCAAACTGTGCTTGACTCAGTTAATTACTATTAGTAAAGATTGCTAAGAAAAGTTACCTGATGAAAAGGTTTATCACTGAGTTGGGTGTGGTCTCATCAGAAACCCATGCACATCCTATGGCACTTTCACCTCATTCATGATTAGAACATAAAATGAGTTGATATAAAGAATAGCATAATGGATCAGTTCACTAAGCTTTAACACAGCAGCAGTGTGTTCGCCACCTTGACTGCATGGACATCAGTTACAGGGGTGATTGGTTTCAGTGCAAGTAGGAGATTGAAAGAATAGTATCCTACAAGCCAATTGTATAGGTGATACGAAATTTTTTTTTTATATTTTTTCCTGCTCATTTGCATGATTTTGATTATTTTATTTATGAAGTATTATGTTTTATCATTTGCTGCATCATATTTTTTGATTATGATAAACCTCATAGATTAAGACAATGATTTTAAGATCATGATGAGATCATACCAGTGAGATCTAAAATCTTGATAGCTCCAATTTAAAATATTTTCAATCATTGGATCATCGAATCGGAGATCGATGATGTCGGAAAGACTAGTACATTCTATGTATGCTCAATAGAGAGAGTGATTGATCTCACAATCATTTGTGTGATGACATTAATATAAGAATGTAGGTGCTCATTAGAAAATGAGTTCACTGAACTGATCCACAGGGAGAACATCTGATGGGAGTAGTGCAAGTAATCTTTTGATCTGAGATCACCATGGTACCTTATATATATAGATCCTTTGGTTTATTCCCTAGCATGTCACTATAAGAAAAAAGAGTTTTTATGATGAAATTATTTACGACGGAAGCACCTTTCATCGCAAATATGACTATTTACGATGAAATATTATATTCATCGCTAATAATAAAATATTTACGATGAAATTTTTTTTCATCACAAATTTGGATATTTATAATGAAAAAAAAGCTTCATCGTAAATACGCATTATTTGCAATGATTATTTTTATCATAAATAATAAAATATTTATTTTAATTTTAAATTTTTAAATATTAATGACAAAATAGTTTTATTATAAATAATATAAGTATTTATGATGAAAATCTATTTTTCATCATAAATATATATTATTTATGATAAAAAATTTTCATCACTAATATTTGAAGAAAAATAAAAAATTTAAAAAATTTAAAAATTATAGATTATTTATGATGAAAATATTTCATCATAAATAATAGAGTATTGGTGATGAAAACTAATTATTCATCACAAATATCTTCTTATTTATGATAAAATTTTTCATCACTAATATTTAAAAAAATAAAAAATTTTAAAAAATAAAAAATTATAGATTATTTGTGATGAAAATGTTACATCGTAAATACTAGAGTATTGATGAGAAAAATAAATTTTTCCTCGCAAATAGATCTTATTTACGATAAAAAATTTTTGTTGCTAATATTTAAAAAAAGTTAAAAAAATTAAAAATTATAGATTATTTGTAATAAAAATATTACATCATAGATAATTGAGAATTTATGATGAAAACTAGATTTTCATCGCAAATACATAATAATTGATGATGAAAATATTTCATCACTAATAAATAAATAAATAAAAAATTTAAAAATTTAAAAATTATAGATTATTAGCGATGAAAATTTTGTCATAAATCATTATGTATTTGCGATGAATATTCATTTTCTATCACAAATACTAACTATTTAGGATGAAAAATTTTATCACTAATATTTAAAAAAAATTTAAAAATTTAAAAACTTAAAAATTATAGATTATTTGTGATGAAATATTATGTCATAAAAAATTAAGTTTTTGTAACAAAAAATTGATTTCCATCATAAATACATAATGATTTACGATAAAATTTTTTCATCGCTAATACATGAAAAAAATAAAAAATCTTAAAAATTCAAAAACTACAAATTATTAGTGATGAAAATTTTATGTGATAAATAATTAGGTATTTATGATGAAAATTAGCTTTTCATCATAAATACTCATCTATTTATGATAAAATTTTTATCGCTAATATATTAAAAAATAAAAAATTTTAAAAATTTAAAAATTATATATTATTAGTGATGAATTTTTTTTTCATCATAAATAATCAATTATTTAAGATAAAAATATTTTTATCATCAATAATTCTAAAAAAAATTTAAAAATATAAAAATTATTTATGATAATACTTTTCATCTTTAAGTTTCTTTGAATTTGTCTCATTACTCAATTTTACATAGGTTGTTGTTTCTGTGGACTGACCAGAGGTCATAAAGCACAAAGGCCTTGTATGTGCCCAAGAACATAGAAAGGAGATGATACTGGATCTTTATATGTTAAAATATGATCCATAAAAAGGTTATCCAAAGATTTTTGAATGTATACCAAACTAGTCCTAAACTTTTTTAAATAAAAGCTCTTCTAAACTTTTTAGTAATTGTATAAGTCATTTGCATGATGATGTAATTAAGTCATGCATAATAGGTGTAATGTTCATCAAGTTCAAAATTTATAATATTGATTGATCATGTCTAAATAACAAGATATCTTTTATAATAAATCATATTAATTATGGTGTCTCTATCTAAGTTACTCTAATAAAGAAAAAAAAATGAAGCATAATTAATATCATACAAAATAATAATATTTATCATAATTTTTTATAATAAATTAATATTTTTTAAAATATTTAGTTATCCATAAATTGTTCTAAATTTAATTAGAAGACATAAAAAATAATTTTGAGCATTTGGTTATCTCAAAGGACCAAAGTCAATTCCCAACCTGAGGATCCAGATTCAAAAATACTTAGAATGACTTGGATTGATAAGAACTGAAATGAGTTCTACTTAAGTAATCAAATATTCTTAACTCAAACTACAGTTGATGCTACTAAAGTAAACTTTTCATAGCATTAAATGAAACAAATTTCAGTAACAAAAAAGTAAAACTAATAGAATATGATTGTATAAGGTGGATATGTGTTGCATAACTTACTGAAAAAATATTTGAAACTTTGATTTAATATAAAAATAAATATATAAAAATAAATTAATATTTTTTTAGTTTATTCTTACTTGAGGAAGAGAGAAAATTGTACCCCATGAAACCACATATCTTTTTCAAATTACAAAAATAATACCCTCTGTGCATATGCCCAACTACAATAAATATTATTTATCATTATCATTTATTTTAAAAAGTTCTAACATATTTATTAACTAATTTTGAGCCCCTGCATTGTGTGCGGGTTCTAGGTCGTATAATAGATTATTTTTTAAATATATATTTATATAAATAGTAAAATAATGTCTATCCAATTTTTTTTATGAAAAATAATTAGCGATGAAAATTATTTTTTATTGCTAATAAGATAATTAATGATGAAATATTTCATTTTCATTGTAAATTTTTGAAAAATTGGGGCAAATAATTTTTTTTTGGTGGGAAAACATTTTTAGCACAAAAATGAGGAAAGTTTTTTTTTATTGAAAGGAATTATTAGTAATAAAAATTATTTTCCATCCTCAATAGAGTTATTAACAATGAAATATTTCTTTTCATCGTAAATAATTTTTTTTGGTGGGAATTTTTTTTTATTGAGAATTTTTTTTGAATTATTAGCAATGAAAATTCATTTTCGTCGCTAATAACCTAATTAACGATGCAACATTTTTCATGCTAATAATTTTTTTTTGGTGGGAGAACTTTTTTAGCATGAAAATGAGAAATTCTTTTTATTGGTGGAAATTATTAGTGATGAAAATTATTTTTCATCATAAATAGAGTTATTAACGATGAAATTTTTTTTCATATCAAATAATTTTTTTTGATGGAGAATTTTTTTATCAGAGATTTTTTTTCTGAATTATTAGTGATGAAAATTTAGTTTTCATCGCTAATAACATAATTAACGATGCAACATTTTTCATCACAAATATTTTTTTTTGGTGAAAAAATTTTTTTAGCAAAAAAATGAATTTTTTTTTGATAGAAATTATTAGCGATGAAAATTATTTTTCATTGTTAATAGAGTTATTAATGATGAAATATTTTTTTCATTGCAAATAATTTTTTTGGTGAGAAATTTTTTTTATCAGAGAATTTTTTTCTGAATTATTAGCGATAAAAATTATTTTTCATCGCTAATAATATTATTATAGATGAAAATATTTATCGCTAATAGTTCACGTCACATCACGTCTCATCGTGCAAAACCCTTCTTCTCCCCCCACCCCATTTCACGTGAAATTCCTTTCCCCCCTCCCCCTCTCTGCTTTGCCCCTCTCCCCTCCGTCGCTTCCCGCTGTCCATCGTCATTGTCGTTGCTTCCCACCTTCATCGCTTTCCGCCATCTGCATCCACCGAAGGTAATGATTTCAAGACTTTTTCTTTTTTTCTTGGTGTTGATCGAGGCACCAGGGGGTGGAAGAGTGGTCGGCCAGCATCGACGGAGATAGGGCTGGTGATGACTGAGACTGGGCTGATGGGATGGGTCTGGGGCCGGAGATGGGGGCCGAGGAGGGTTTGGGGTGGGATGTGGCCAATGGGGGATGGGCCAAGGAGGGGGCGGCCGGCGCCCTGTCTCCATCGTCGGGGAGGGTGTCGGCCAGTGGAGATGGGGCCGGAGGGGGCAGCAGGGAGGGAGGAAGGGAAGAGAGAAAGGAGGGGGAAAGAAAAAAAGAAAGAAAAAAAAGAAAGAAAAAAAGGAGAAAAAAGAAAAAAAAGGAAAAAAAAAAGAGAAGACAGGGTCGGGGAGGGGGCAGCCGGCAGCGACGAAGATGGGGTCGGGGAGGGTGTCGGTTGGTAGAGACGGGGTCGGGGAGGGGGCGACCGATGGAGATGAGATCGGGGAGGGGGCCTGCCAGCGGTCGAAGGAGACTGGCCAAGGAGGGGGCCTATCGGTGGAGATGGTGTCGGGGAGGGGCCGGTCGGGGGAGATGGGGCTGGGGAGGGTTCGGCCGACGAAGATGGGGTCGAGGAGGGGGTGACAGATGGCCGAGGGAGATGGGGCTGGGGAGGGTGTCGGTCGGTAGAGACGGGGTCAGAGAGGGGGCGGCAGGCGGTCGGGAGAGACAGGGCCGGGGAGGGTGTCGGCCAGCGGAGATGGGGTGGCTGGCGGTCGGTGGAGATGGGGTCAGGGAGAAATTTATTTGATTAATAAAATTATTTAATTATTTGATTAATTTTTAATTAATTATATTTGTTACATAAATTTTTTAGTGTTACTGCTAAAATTATTTAATTATTTGATTAATTATTTTTTATTCCACTAATACAATATACATTGTTGTTACTTATTATAATTTAATTATTTTATGTGCTATTTTGTATATTTTTTTATTATAATTAAATATAAAAAATATTTTTATTTTAAAAAAACTCTATTGAAATTTTTGATAAAAAAATTTCAATACAGAGTTATTCATTTTTGATAAATTAGAAATCCATCTTCGAATGTATGTTCAGAGATAGTAGTTAAATGTATTGAGCCATAGATTTTTGTTCAAGAGTCGATCTTCATCGAGATCGACTCTTAGATGTCTCGTATTCAGATTTTTTGAAAAAGTAATAATCTTATTGTTGTTAATAGTTGATATTTTATTTCATTATATGGTATTCAGTAGTTATCTATCAAGTGTTCTTTTGGTATATAGTGGATAGGATGCGTAGGCATCATATTCACATCGTATACTTGGAGAACCATGAGGAGATGAAGATCGACTCTTGGACATCCCATATTTGAGCATTTTGAAAAAGTAATAATATTATTGTTGTTAATAGTTAATATTTTATTTCATTATGTGGTATTCAGTGGTTATCTATCCACTATTCTTTAGGTATATGGTGGATAGGGTGCGTAGGCACCATATTTACATCGTATACTTGGAGAACCATGAGAAGATATTGTCAAAATTTTTACAATAATGAGATGAAATATTCACTAATAATAATAATAAGATTATTATTTTTCTGAAAGGGATAGGGCCACACCTGTTAGTAATGATTTGAAATGGATAAGATCATACATTTTTACTTCATTAAATTGGTGGAAGGATATTTTCTGTATTACTGTTCAGTCTATATTTTTTAATATGTGTTGTTTGTATAAAATGATTCGTGTTTGGATTTGGATCGGGATTTTGGCCAGAATTCGGATCGCAATTCAATCCAAAATTCGGATCGGGATCCAGTTCGGATGAATACCACTGAACCTTTTTTTGTTGTTAATAATTTTTTGTTTGTTGTTAGATGGATATCAATAAAAGTTGGATGAATGCTAGAGATATTTTTTTACCTGAATATCAAAAAGAAGTTCAAGATTTTATTGAGTTTGCACAACATAAGACTGACAGTGCTAGTTAGATAAAGTGTCCATACAAAAGATGTGTCAATATGGTATATCATCACATAACACTTGTTGAGGAGCATCTGCTATATTATGGTATGGATAAGAAGTATACTCGTTGGATATGGCATGGGGAGGGTGATCCGAATGAAGTGGTGCGCGATGATGATGATACTGAAGATGATAGTGATGCTACTGGACCTATCGAATATAGTGGTATAAGAGAATTATTAGATGATTTACATCAGGGTGCTTGTTCAAATGTACGCATGAGGACTATTATATTGAAAGCAATTCTGATCATAAACATAATATCCGGCTTGAGATAGAAGGGACTTCTAAACAGTTTGTAAAGCTTGTAAAGGATGCATGAGAGCCACTCTATCCAAATTGTACAAAATTTTTCAAGTTAGAGTTTTTGATAAAATTGCTTCATATTAAAATCATGAACAGATGGAGTCAAAAGTCATTTGATTAAATTTTGATATTAATTAAAGTAGCTCTTCCCGATGGAGAGTGACTTCCGCAACATATTCTGAAGCAAAAATATATATGCGGGAATTGAGACTTGGCTATATTCCTATACATTCCTGCAAAAATGACTGTATATTATTTTATAAGGATAACGAACAGACAATTAGATGTCCAAATGTGGTGAGCCTAGATATAAAATCGATAATAAGAAAGCAAAGAAGATATTTCAAAAGATTTTGAGATATTTTCATTGATTCTAAGACTTCAAAGGTTGTATATGTCCACAAAGACAGCTGAAGAAATGAGATGGCATTATGAGAAGTGGGTTCCAGAGGAGAACATAATTAGCCACCCGACTGATGCTTTAGTGTGGAAAGACTTCGATGCAAAGCATCCATATTTTGCAAGTGACCCACGCAATATCCGGCTTGATCTAACGACACATGAATTTAATCCCTCTGACAATCTAAGTACCTCTTATAGCATGTGGCTTGTGATGCTAGTTGTATATAATGTGTCACCTTGGAAGTGCATGAAAGAACCATATATTTTTATGTCACTGTTGATTTCGGGTCTGAAAGCACCAGGTAATGAAATTAAGGTATATCTACGACCTTTAATCGATGATCTGAAAGAGCTATGGAAAAATGGGGTACAGACATATGATTCTGTAAGTTGAAGTAATTTTAAGTTGCATGCTTCGATTCTTTGGACCATAAATGATTTTTCTGCATATGGATACTTATCTAGATGGAGTACCAAAGGATATCTGGCATGTCCAATATGCAATAGGGATGCATTCTCCTTACATTTAAAGTATGGATAAAAATATGCTTCATGGGTCATCGATGATTTCTCCCTGATAATCATTCTTGAAGGATCCGTTATAATCAATATTTTGATGGTAAGTCTGACCGACATCCACCACCTAAGGAGTTAAGTAGAGCAAAAATTTTAGAATAACTTGGAGTCATTGAAAATATTCAATTTGAAAAAATATCAGATACTCACAAGCGGAAGCATACTGAAACTGAGCTGAATTAGATGAAGCGAAGCATCTTTTTCGAACTATCATATTGAAAGCAGTGACTACTTCATCATAATCTGGATGTAATGCATATTGAGAAGAATATTTATGATAATATCATCGGTACTATATTGAACATCTCAGAAAAAATAAAAGATGGTACAAAAGCTCACCTTGATTTATAAGAAATGCAAATCTGATCGAAGTTACATTTAGTTCATCGAGGTGAGAGATTTTTTATGCCACCTGCATATTATTCGCTGTTTGGTGAGGAAAAAAAAATTTCTGTGGATGGTTCAAAATCATAAAATTTTCTGATGCATATGCTTCAAACGTATCACGATGTGTTGGGAACAACGATGGCAATATCTCTAGTATGAAAAGTCATGACTCCTATGTGATGATGTAATATTTATTTTTTGTGATCATGCTTGACTATTTGGATGGCGATGTTCAAACTGTATTGATTGAGCTAGGAGTATTCTTCTGAGAACTGTGTTACTGAAAATTGAAGATTAACTTACTTGAGATATCTGAGAAGAATATCGTACTCATTCTTTGTAAGTTAGAAAAAAAAAATTTATCATTATTTTTTGATGTTATGGTGCATTTAGCTGTTCATCTTCCAAAGAAAACTCTTTTAGTCAGATCGGTACATTATCGATGGATGTATCCTATTGAAAGATAAAAAATTATACGTACTTTATCATATCAATTATAAGATATAAATATATTTTTAAAATTTAAATTTATTTTTATATATAGATTCTAGTGTACCCTAAAAAAGTATATGCGCAATAAAGCAAGGCTTGAAGGGTCTATAGCGGAAGCATATGTAGCTACGGAGTGTGTCATATTTTACTCGATGTATCTTGATGATATTGAAATAAGATTCAATCATACAGATCATAATGCAGACTGTGAATGAGATGATAATGAACTGACGTTATCTATATTTAAACAAATGATTCGATCTCTTGGTGCAAGGAGATATGAATTTATGGATGTGAACAAGCTATCCAAGGTATACTTTTACGTTCTAAATAATTATGAAAAAATTAAAGATTTCATTGAGTAAGTACTATCTTAGCATATTGTTTAATATTCTAAGTAATTTTTTTATGTCGATTTAAAATTAAAAATCATAACTTGTTGTAATGAGCACAAGAGTATATTATGTAGAGAGAATAATACGGATGCTGATGATCGACAAAGGAGAGAATTTGCAAAATAATTTGGTAATCTTGTAAGTTACATTAGTAATAAGTTATTTATTTAATTATAAATAATATTATTTAAACCAATATAATTTTTTATGTTATGGTGTAGATGAAACGTAAGTATTTCAATAAAGAAGTAGGTGCGATCGATGAGTTGTACGATTTAGCATGTGGTCCTGATCGAAGGGTTAATCACTACACATCCTTTATCATTGAAGGAATGAGATTTCACATAAGAGAGCTTGAGATGCAATGATGGATCTAGAATAATGAAATTGCTACAATAGGATATGAAGGAGAAGAAGAGATTGAATATTATGGTGTACTGATAGATATCATGGAACTGAAGTGTGGGTCCAATAATTCTGTATTCTTATTTCAGTGTGAATGATGGGATATTAGTAATAAAAAAATCAATATTCATATCGATCCATACTTTATCAGTATAAATTTTGCATGAATATGATACCAGAATGAGCCGTATATATTAACAACTCAAACAAAACAAGTAATATATTTGAAGAATCTAAAGTATCGAGGTAATTGGCAAGTTGTACAAAAAATAACAACTAGAGGCATATACGACATACCAACCTGATTAGCGATAGATGAAAATTCAGATTTACATGAAGAGGAAGCTTTTGAACAAGAAGAATAAATATTAGCCGAGCTTTTTATTGATGAAGAACTTGTAACGGTCCTT
The DNA here is from genome assembly GCF_000442705.2 of Elaeis guineensis. Classification (NCBI taxonomy): domain Eukaryota; kingdom Viridiplantae; phylum Streptophyta; class Magnoliopsida; order Arecales; family Arecaceae; genus Elaeis; species Elaeis guineensis. Next base: position 73,260,018 of record NC_025995.2, on the reverse strand, counting down.
AGAATAGGGCTGATCTACCGTCCAACGAAGTTGAAGCTGATTTTGTATTTAATCTTGATGAGTCAGAGGATGACGATCAATTCATAAATGATGATGAGATAGAAAATGACACATATATCGATTATTATGATTCGGAGGAGGATCTACACATCGAGGAAGATACGAATATTGATGAGTAGATCTATATTCTTTGTTCAATCTTCTCTTGCAATAATGGTATGCAATATAATTATATTCATTAGAATATAATTTATTTTTTATTATTATTATTCAATATTATATTTATTTATATGTCAAAAATTATAAATATGGCATTAGGAGACAGACGATGATGTTTGCATTCACAGTCTACCCCGAAGGTTGAGGTGCCTTCATCGATCTCCATTGCCTCACTGGCTCCATTGCTAGAGGGTCCTACACTGGCAGGTCCCAGTGAGGCAAGTCCTAGTGAGGCGGATCCGAGTGAGATGGGTCTGAGTGATATTATTATACTTTTTATATAATAAAATTTAATTTTTTTATTTGGATAGCTATTATACTAATGATTAATTTATTGTTGTTTCATACAAATCTTCATCGGTAGTGAGGTGAGGATGAGGTCCATCGAAAAATTTCGCTCTAGAGCATTGGAGATACGAGCACCAAGGACAGCATCTCCATATTGAGATACCATCTGACTACACCAGGCCCATTAAGAGATAGTGCAAGCCGTGGCAGACTGAGCTGGGCATCATATGTCGTAGCTATGCCCCCGTAATACTTTTTGATTGGCATCACGTTCTACCAGCTCAGAGAGAAGTTTTCTACACCCACTTATAGGTAAAGTAAATTATATTGTGAATATTTAATTTACATAGTATTCTTCTAATATTTGTTACTGGCAGGGTGTATTCGACATCATTGATTTTGAGAAGGATTGCATGCAGTGAGCCGTGGATATTCATTTATCATTGCTTTTCAAGGATTATCACCATCACATGCATTAGCATTGGTACCATATGGTGTAGGATCATGGGGAGGAGGCAGCACGGCAGCAGCCCGATGACAGCATCACTATGGATGATTGGATTGTTATATACCGGCATTATAGGATCCGACATATCAGGTTACACATCTAAACTTCTTCTTTTTTTAGAGTTTAATGATTGAATTATTTATTCTTAAATTAAATTTGTTATCTACTAATTTGATTGATAACTGTATAGAGAAGATGTGCCCAGAACATCGTAAAATCAGATGAGACAGATCGTACTGCATTATGGAGGTTTGAGATCGTTCACTCATCACATAGAGCACGTGGTAGATAATTTTTAATTTTTAATTAGCATATAATTCTCTAGTTATTTAAAAAAATTTTAATTAATTATTTTCAAATTACAGAGAGATGCTGAGAGTAGGAAGCTTCCTGTAAGTTTTTTCAATTATTTTTTCATTCACAGTCTGATTTTTATTATAAAATTAAAATAGCTATAACTTTAATTTTCAGGACTGTATAACAAACATGAGATCCCAGCCTACCTCTGAGGGCTCGATCGCACCCACAGATGATGAGATCTGGGATCAGATGCTTGGTACGAGATCCTATTATATTAGAGATTTAGGGTATGGGATCACTGCTCCCTCATCCTCATGCTCGTTTAGGGCTGACATCCATTCTACCTGCGAGGCTCGACTGATGGAGGGGTAGAGGCAAGCTGCCAAGGATCGACAACGGACTGAGTAGCGAGCTCAGGAGTTGGTTGCATGCATCGACGAGTATCAGTAGCTTTAGATTAGATGATGGAACAGATGAAGCAAACGAGTATCCCAAAAGTCAATCGTCAATCTGTTGACAGTTGAGCAACCTTGTATTATAATTGAGTTGTTAATAAATAAAATATATTTGATATTTTATCATAAGTTTTCATCTTCTAATGAACTACGTTGTTGTGATGAAGTTCTTAGAACTATTTAGGTTCAATAAAGAGAGGATTTATCGATTAGTCCTTAAAACTGTTCATGACCAAATGATAGGCTGTTAATAAGGATGATAGCTTCTATCGAGCATAGGTCACTGTAGGCTATATGAGTTGGTTGTCCTCTTAATCAAAAAATATGGAGACATGGTATGTCATACAAGTGAGATGTAAGGGTACATCATCATTGAACGTGACCAACTCCAGAGAATTCTGGTGTCGAAAATATCTTTGATGGGATATAGGTATGAGTGTCCCTTAGACCTGAGATCACCTCAGTGATTTGTAAGCAACTCACTGTGCTTTGGTACTAGACTAACTGAATTTCTAATTCAGTGATGGAAGGCTTTTGGGCACGGTCAAGTACTTGCGAAATCAAAGTGTGATCGAGATGGATTGACCACTCCAAGAGTTGGAGAAGAATGAGTTGCTGTATTTCAATTTAGCAAAACCTTGACCAGGATAATCCATCAGATGGATTTGATATTTTGAAATATAATTGGACAATCTGATCAGAGTTGACAGTTAAACTCTGAGGTGTCCTATGAGCATTTTGGTCAAAGGGATGAATTATATGAAAACTATATCCGTATGGGTTCTAAGGATGTTGTTCTACACATTCGACCTATCCAACCGTCAGGTACCATTGCTAGATGGTCAATTCGATTGGTATAAAAATTTATTCCTGAACTAGTGGCTTAGGTTTGGACCTATGAGGTTACACACATTAGAGTTCATGATCCGATCGGATGGTTGATCAATGATTAAGAATCATTCTAGGGTTAAACGATCAATACGATTGACATTTAATCTAGTGCAAGTATTGCAGGAGAATCGATTAGCAATTTGATTGCAAATTGACTTAATTTGATTAAGCAAATGGGCTGAGATTAAGTGTAATTGAATATGATTTAATTAGAATTAATTTGGATTTGATTGGATCAAGTCCAATTGGTTTATTGAATAAGCCAAGTGCAGGAAAAAACTAGTCCTTGTTCAATTAGGACTTGGGTCAACCTAATTTTTAATTTGATTAAAAAATTAAATCTGATTTAAATCTGATTTAATCTGATTAAATTAAATTATTAATTAGATTAAAACCTATTTTAATTGGGTTTATTTGGTTTTGGTTTGATTTGGTTAGAGAAATCAAATTTGAATAAGTCATAGATTGAATCTTAGTAAGACTAGGATTTCACCTTGCGCCATCTTAGCCCCCCATGCCCACTCTCTTTTATTTTGTGTGATAAAATCTTCTCTCCCAAGTCTTCATGCACACTTAAAGCTTTCCACTATTTCTCTTACATGGAATGTGGTTGTGGATCAAGTCAAAGTAGGAATTAGTTTGGATTTTAAATTCTATAAGATAGAATTTTAGGAAACCAAAACTCTTTCCTTATGGCATTGATTTTATCCAAATTTTTTTTGGAATTTTTGTGACTTTTATGGTACATATTGTGTGCCCTTTGCTGGTGGTCCATGGTAGAAAAAAAAGAGGGGGCACCCATGAGTTGGGCACCCCTTGTCTTGCCCTTTTGGATTTTCTTTGATTAGGTATTTGACCTAGACAAGATTTTTCATATCTCATTATTTAATATAAATTTCTTCTTAAAATTTTTGTGGATTATAAAGCATTGAGAGACCTTTTGGGCATGTGAAAATCAGAGAGAAAGAGTGTTGGGGTGTGGAGATATAATAGACACAAAACTAAGTATCTGGGTTAGAGCAAAGAGAAGAAGAAGAGGATTTTCTTCTAGGGTTGCTGAGTTCACCCCTTCCATTCCTTCATCTATGAGTTTTTTGAGAGTGTCTCACATCTAAAACTCTTTCTCCTACTTCTCATCTTTGAAAGAGTCCAAATCAAGAAGAAGGAGGCATCTGATCGACCATCGAAGAAGGATCAGCACAATACTAGCATACTGTACTGATTTCCTAGACCAGGACTTCTGATCGTGATTCATGGGCTTGTGTGGATGACTCCTAGAGGTCGAACGTGTGTGCGGCTTGCAACATCATCCTCAAGTCTGGATCAGCAAAGTTAGAACATTTAACTTGCAAGGCAATAGATCTGATCTATTATATTTTACATACATTAGATGTAGTATAGAAATATGTTGATATGATCAACATGTAGTTCTTGCTCTTTATATTTTAATTTCTGATTTAATACCATGTAATAATCATTTAATAAGATCTTAGATCTAAAAAATTTTAATTTTATAAGATAAATTTTGATTTATTTTAGTCTTTCACTGTCTGATCTTGAAAAAAATTCAAGATCTAACCTTGAAATCCTAGATCTGGTTCCTTCAATTGGTATCAGAGCCTAGATTGTTTATTACATGATTATTTATACATGCTTAGATTAATTTTTAGATTGGATCTAATTTATAATCTGATTGTTAAATCTAAAATTAAAATTTTTAGATCAATCACGAACTGTAGGTTATCCTGCTGTAAGGTTTACCCCTTACAGTGCAAAGATTGTCCTAGTTCGTGTAGATCTATCTTTAATCATAAATTTGTTAGATATGATCTAGATTAAATTTATAATTTATTAAATTTAAAAGATATTTAAATTTAAAATAAAATCTCTTTATTAATAATTCTCACATAAAGAACCATAATATATTTGTCTGAAAAATTTATGTAGTTTAAAGTTAAAATTATTTCAATTACATGAACCTGTTTAGATTAGATCTAAAGTAGTTTCATGCTTATTTCACTTGTATTTTGATTATGAATCAAACATGCAACTTGATTGGTAGAATCATATTGTAAAAATATTTTACAAATATGAAAATTATTTTCGAAAAGTCGAACCCCAACCCTCAGCACAAAACTTAATTGAGAATTAAGAAGTTGTTTGATTAGGTTCTAGGATTGTGAATTGAAGAACCTAAGACACAAACCATAACACATTGGGTTAATGGGTTAGTGTGAATTAGGTCCATTAATTGGGTTATACCTAAGGTTAGATTAAAGATGAACTTAATTAGAGAATTGACTAAATCTAATCAATTGTTGTCTTAGATTAGGTCAAGAATTCTTTAGATCAATTACAATAGTTATAGTTGGTCAAGTCCATATCTTTAACGAGAACCAAATGGACTTGATTCTTGGCTAAGCGGTCTAGCATGAACTGCTAGGTTGATCTAATTGAAATTAACTGAATCAGTTGGTGTCTAAGGTAAACCAAATCGGTGGTTTTTAATTGGCAGCCTGCTTACCTGACCATTTCTGATGGTGTCTAAGGCAAGCTTTGGCAGACCCTCCCACCAATCGAACTTACCTAGCCTCTTGGTGAAATTATATTTTGATCGGATCACTTGACTATTCGAGCTGACCCATGTCAGCTAGGTAAATCAGTGTGACTGATTTAGGTGCTCCTAGACCAGTCCTTTTAATGGTTTCCCTTAAGCTGACTTGGTGAAGCTAGTGGGAGGATCATGATAAGTTGGTTCATCTAACCTCCTCCTCTAAATCAATTAAATCCTTTAAAATTATTAGGTCCTTAAAATGAAATAGTTATGGTGATAACTAGATCATAGCCTCCCATTAAGTGGATGATAATGGGTCCATCAGTTGGATAATCAATGGAGGCCCAAAAGCCTGGTGCTTATCGGCTGATGGAATTGTCATTCATAATATGATTTTTTGACTGTATCTTTCTAAATGGTGGTTAGGTTAGCCAATCAAAATTGGGCATAATCATTCATTGGCTAGATGGGCCAAGTATGGTCATGTTAATGGTTGGACTTAATCAGACCTTTTCAGTAGAGGCCAAAGCCTACTGATTAAGAACTAGAGCAAAATTTAAATTACTAAAAATTATTTAGAGAAATAATTGGTTATGAATCTACCCTTAGATGTACATGGGTTGGCCAACCAAAGTTGGGCTTGTGTGCAGTCCAAGTGGATTCTAGTATCCACTAAGAAATTAGGATAATTCTTCGAATTAGAGGTAGAGGCTACCAATTCGAATAAAATAATGAGAGAAATCTTTTGATTAAAGTCCAAATCTTTAGGTTTAATGAATCAATTACTAATTAGGTTATGATTTTTCTTTATGCAGATATGGTCACTTTCCTATCGCTCCGATCATTATTGGATAATAAAATTTTGGTGGGACCCTACTTCGGTAGCTGGTATCGAAAGTTGAAGATAGTCCTGGAGCATGAACGGATCCTATATGTGATAACGGATCCTGCACCTGAGGAGCTAGCTGTCAATGCACCTGGAACAGTCAGAGACACTTACCAGAAGTGGCTCAGTGACTGGACCACAGTGCGCTGCATTATGCTGGCTGCCATGAGCAATGAGTTCAATCACAGATTTGAGATGGCTCAGCCAAAGGATATGCTTCAAGTGTTGGAGGATGCCTTTGGCACACCCAATGACATGGAGAGGCACAAGACTAGTGCCATCTTCAACGCTAAAATGCAGGATGGTGCCTCTGTCACTGATCATGTATTGTACATGATCGAGCTGATGGAGCATTTGAGCAAGCTCGACTTTTCCTTGCATGAGCAGCTTAGGAAAGATACAATATTGAACTCACTGTCTAAGTCTTATCTCCCATTCCTCACTCATTATAGAATGACAAAGCTTGAAGTAAACTACCATGGGTTACTGCGGTTGCTTCAGAACTTTGAGAAGGATCACCAACTCCACAAAGAGTCGGTGAACTTAGTGGGACGTTCATCTTCTGGTTCTCGACCTTTTAAGAAAGGGAAGAAGAACAAGAAGAAGAAAGTGAAGAAGGTGCAAGTTTAGACTAGGACATCAGTGCAGGGCTAGACCAGAAAGATCAAGCCCGATAAGAGTTAAGCTGAATGCTTCTTTTGCAAGAAGCGGGGGCACTGGAAGAGGAACTGTCCTCAGTACATTGCCTCTCTGGATCCGAACAGGCAGAGAAAGAAGCAACTGCTGCTGGGCAAGATATTTATATGATAACTCCTTGCAATTTCTCTATTTATGATATAACTGACTGGGTATTGGATACCGGTAGCCCTTACCTTATTTGCAATTCGTTGCAGGGGTTGCAAGTCAGTAGGAGATTTGAGCAAGACGAGAGGTTCCTGAACGTTGGAGATGGAAGACCAGTTTCAGTTCTAGCATTAGGATTCTTGAAACTTGTATTTGAGTCCCATACCGTTGTTCTTAATGATTGTCATTTCTGTCCCAGTTTTTTTTTAAATATTATTTCTGTAGGCCTTCTAGCCAAAAATGATTATGAAATTTCAATAAAAAAATAAGTTTGTAATATTATTATGAATGGTGTTACTATTTTTTATGGATATTTGAACAATGGTGTGTATATATTATCACAATCTGTTAACGTAGTCTATTCTATTGGCAAGCACCCTAGATTAGATAGTGTATCAGATATCTACTTATGGTATTATAGGCTAGGTCATATAAACAAGTACAGGATAAACAGGTTGACTCAAGAGGGAATCCTCGAAGTTAGTGATTGTGAATCACTTCCAACCTGTGAGTCCTGTCTTCTTGGTAAAATGACCAAGTCACCTTTTACTGAAAAGGGTGAGAGAGCTACTGAGCTCTTGGGCCTAGCACATACTGATGTATGAGGGCCTATGAGCACAAGTGCTAGAGATGGATATTTCTACTTCATCACTTTCATAGATGATCTATCTAGATATGGATATGTCTATCTGATGAAACATAAGTCAGATTCATTTGAAATGTTCAAACGATTCTGAAGTGAAGTAGAAAAATAAACTGAGAAGAGTATTAGAACTCTTCGATCTGACCGAGGAGGGGAATACCTTTCTGGTGAGTTTCTCACATATCTAGGAGAGAATAGGATTCTCTCTCAATGGACTCCTCCAGGAACACCACGGCATAATGGTGTGTCTGAAAGGAGAAATCAGACTCTGTTAGACATGGTCCGATTCATGATGGGTTTTGTCAGCTTGCCAATATCCTTCTTGGGATATGTACTCGAATCGGCCTATTATCTGTTAAATAGGATTTCAAGTAAGTCTGTAATTAAGACTCCATATGAGATATGGACAGGACGTAAGCCAGTACTTTCACACCTTAGGGTCTGGGGGTGCCCAGCCTATGTCAAACGGTTAGTTACAGATAAACTCGGACCTAGGTCTGACAAATGCACATTCATAGAGTACCCCAAAGAGATCAAAGGATATTTTTTCTACCATGCTGATGAACAAAAGATGTTTGTCAGCCTTAAAGCAATCTTTTTAGAAAAGAAGTTTCTTGGTGAAGGAACCATTGTCTCTAAGGTTGAACTTGATGAAGTTCAACAGCTAGAAGGATCGACACCAATAGCTGAACCTGAGTCAGATTTGATTAGATCAGATTCGAAACCCAATGTACCTGCATCATTAAGACGATCCGGTAGAGTACCACATCAGCCGGACAGATACTACAGTTTCTTAGTCTGGGACAGTGATCCCATCAAACTCGATGAGAACGATGAGGATCCGATCACCTATATGGATGCAATGCAGAGATTTGATTTCGAGAAATGGCTTGAAGCTATGAAATCCGGAATGGAGTCCATGAAGGTCAATGATGTATGGACATTGGTTGACCCACCTGAAGGGGTTAAACCCATTGGGTATAAATGGATCTTCAAAAAGAAGAGGAGCACAAATGGAAAGGTGGAGACCTATAAAGCTCGTCTGGTTGCCAAGGGATATCGTCAACATTATGGTATTGACTATAACGAGACATTCTCTCTTGTGGTAATGCTCAAATCCATTCAGATAATACTTGCAATAGCTGTCCATTTGAATTATGAGATCTGGCAGATGGATGTAAAGACAGCTTTCTGAATGGAGAGCTTACCGAAGAGGTGTATATGATACAACCTGAGGGGTTTACATCCACAGATGAGTCCAAGGTGTGTAAGCTTTAGAGATCCATTTATAGATTGAAGCAAGCTTCTCAGAGTTGGAACATGCATTTTGATAAGGTGATTAAAATGTATGGCTTCGTTAAGAATGGAGAAGAGTCCTGCATCGATAAATAGGCAAATGGTCTAGTTGTGGTATTCTTTATCTTGTACATGGATGACATTCTCTTAATCAAGAATGACATCCCCGCACTATAGAGAATAAAAGTTTGGTTGTCATCGCAGTTCTCCATGAAGGACTTGGGTGAAGCATCCTACATCCTAGGGATGAAGATCTATAGAGATAGATCTAAAAGGATGCTTGGGTTATCCCAGTCTACGTATATAGACACTGTGTTGAAGAGGTTCAGCATGAAGAATTTCAAGAAGGGCTAGGCCATGGAATTTCTCTCTCTAAGAAGAATTGTCTGACAACTCCTGAAGAGAGAGAGCGTATGAGTAGAGTCCCATATGCTTCGACCGTGAGATTTATCATATACGTCATGACATGTACAAGGCCAAATGTGGCATACTCACTAGGAGTAGTAAGTAGATACCAATCTGATTCTGGAAAAAATTATTGAAAAGTGGTTAAAGCCATCCTTAAATATTTGAGAAATACTAAGGACCAATGGTTGGTTTATAGTGAGTCAGATCTGAAACTTATGGGATTCACATACTCCAGCTTTAAATCTAACCATGATGACAGCAGAAGCGTGTCGGGTTATATCTTTTCTCTAAATGGTGGAGCTATCTGCTGGAAGAGTTTCAAGTAGAATACTGTGGCAGACTCTATTTGTGAGGTGGAGTACATCGCAGCACCAGATGCTGTGAAGGAAGCTGTGTGGCTAAAAAAATTCATCATCGAGCTCAGAGTAGCACCCTCCCTTGATGGTCCGATCCTGCTCTACTACGACAGCACTGGTGCCATAGCTCAAGCAAAGGAACCCAAAGCATACCAGCGGATGAAGCATATTTTGCACCGCTTCCACCTGATCCAGGAGATCATGGATCAAGGTGACATCGATCTTCAGAAGATCAACGGAAAGGAGAACCTGATCGAACCCTTCACTAAAGCCCTGGCGATAAAGGAGTTCGACAACCATAAGTCAAAGATGGGTATTAGATACCATGCCGAGTGGCTTTAGGATAAGTGAGAGTTGTTAGAAAATATATCCCAAAAGCTAATCATCAATCGATTAACAGTTGAGCAACCTTGTATTGTAATTGATTTGTTAATAAATAAAATATATTTAGTATTTTTATCATAAGTTTTCATCTTCTAATGAACTCCGTTGTTGTGATGAAGTCCTTTGGACTATTTAAGTTCGATAAAGAGAAAATTTATTGATTAGTCTTTAAAACTATTCACGACCAAATGATAGGCTGTTAATAAGGACGATAGCTTCTATCGAGCATAGGTCGCTGTAGGCCATATAGGTTGGTTCTTCTCTTAACCAAGGAGTGTGGAGATACTAGTATGACATACAGGTGAGATGTAAGAGTACATCATCATTGAACTTGACTAACTCCAGAATATTCTGCTGTCGAGAATATCTCTGATGGGATATAGGTATAAGTGTCCCTTAGACCTAAGATCGCCTCAGTGACTTGCAAGCAACTCACTATGCTTTGGTAATGGACTAACTGAATTTCTAATTTAGTGATGAAAGATTTCTGGGCACAGTCAAGTACTTACGAAGTTAGAGTGTAATCGAGATGGGATTGATCACTCCAAGAGTTGGAGAAGAATGAGTCACTGTATTTCAATTTAGCAAAACCTATGCCAGATAATCCATCAGATGGATTTGATATTTTAAAATACAATGTGAACAACCTGATCAGAGTTGACATTTGAACTCTGAGGTATCCTATGAGTATTTTGGTTGAGGGGATGAATTATATGAAAACTATATCCGCATGGGTTCTAAGGATGTTGTTCTACACATTCGACCTATCTGGCCGTCGGATACCATTGCTAGATGGTCACTTCGATTGGTGTAAAAATTTATTTCTATGCTACTGACTCAGGTTTGAACCTATTAGATCACACACATTAGAGTTCATGATCCGATCGGATGGTTGATCAAAGATTAAGAATCGTTCTAGGGTTAAACGATCAATACGATTGACATTTAACCTAGTACAAGTATTGCAGGAGGATTGATTAGTAATTTGATTGCTAATTGACTTAATTTGATTAAGTCAATGGGCTAGATTAAGTCTAATTGAATATGATTTAATTAAATTTGGTTTGGGCTTGATTGGATCAAGTTCAATTGATTTATTGGATAAGCCAAGTGCAAGAAAAAATTAGTTCTAATTCAATTAGGACTTGGGTCAACCTATTTTCTAATTCGATTAAAAAATTAAATTAAATTTAAATCTAATTTAATCTAATTAAATTAGATTCTTAATTGGGTTAAGATCTATTTTAATTGGGTTGATTTAATTTTGGTTTGATTTGGTTAGAGAAATCAAATTTGAATAAGTCATAGATTGAATCTTAGTAAGACTAGGATTCCATCTTGTGCCACCTTAGCCCCCCATGCCCACTCTCTTTTATTTTGTGTGATAAAATCTTCTCTCCCAGGCCTTCATGCATGCCCAAAGCTTTTCACTCTTTCTCTTACATGGAATGTGGTAGTGGACCAAGTCAAAGTAAGAATTAGTTTGGATTTTAAATTCTATGAGATAGAATTTTAGAAAACCAAAACTCTTTTTTTATGGCACTGATTTTATCCAAATTTTTTTTAAAATTTTTGTGACTTTTATGGAATATATTATGTACCCTTTGCTGGTGGTCCATGGTAGAAAAAGAAAAAGGGGGCATCCATAAGTTGGGCACCCCTTGTCTTGCCCTGTTTGGATTTTTCTTGACTAGGTATTTGACCTAGACAAGAATTCTTCATATCTCATTATTTAAGATGAATTTCTTCTTGACTTTTTCATGGATTATAGAGCATTGAGAGACCTTTGGGGCATATGAAAATCAGAGAGAAAAAGTATTGGGACATGGAGATATAATAGACACAAAACTAAGTGTCTGGGTTAGAGCAAAGAGAAGAAGAAGAGGGTCTTCTTCTAGGGTTGCTGAGTTCACCCTTCCCTTCCTCCATCTGTGAGCTTTCTGAGAGTGTCTCACATCTAAAACTTCTTCTCCTACTTCTCATCTTTGGAAGAGTCCAAATCAAGAAGAAGGAGGTATCTGATCGATCATCGAAGAAGGATCAGCACAGTACTAGCATACTGTGCTGATTTCGTGGATCAGGACTTCTGATCGTGATTTGTGGGCTCGTGTGGATGACTCCTAGAGGTCAGATGTGTGTGCAGCTCGCAACATCATCCTGAAGCCTAGATCAACAAAGTTAGAACATCTAACTTGCAAGGTAATAGATCTAATCTATTATATTTACATATATTAGATGTAGTATAGAAACATATTGATATGATCAACATATAGTTCTTGCTCTTTATATTTTAATTTTTGATTTAATGTCATATTATAATCATGTAATAAGATCTTAGATCTAAGAATTTTTTAATTTATAAGATAAATTTTGATTTATTTTAGTCTTTCACTGTCTGATCTTGAAAAAGTTTCAAGATCTAACCCTGAAACCCTAGATCTGGTTCCTTTAGGTCCGAGCTCTTTTGAGTGCTCTCTTTCTCCAGCTCATTCTCCAGATGCCGACACTTAGCAGCTTCTTCATGTAGTTTGTTATTTTTATTTTAAATCTCTTATAATTTTAATTTAATATAATAAAATAATAAAATTTATTTATAAATTTATTGTATAATATTTTTATTTTTATTTTTTATTTTTTATTTATAAAAAATATTATAAATATAAATTAAAAATATATATTCATAAATTAATTTTTTTAAAAATATGTTTAAATTATTAGCGATGGAATTATTCTCGATGAAATATTAGTCACCAAAAATATTTTAGTATGATAATTTAATTTTTTAATAAATATAAAATTATTAAAATTTTATATAAAATTAATAGTGATGAAATTTTATTTATCATAAATAATTATTAGAGATGAAAATTTTTATCAAAAATTATTATATTTACGATGTAAGTTTTACATCGCTAATATTATTTAAATTTAGTTTTTAAAAAATTTATTATTAAATTAATAACTATGAAAATTTTTATGGTAAAAAATGTGATTTGTGATGAAAAATTTTTCATTGCTAAAAATTTTTAAAAATTTTATTTCAAAAAAAATTTAATTAAATTAATAGTGATAAAAATATTTTCATCATTATTAATTTTTTATTTATTAGTGACTTATAATTCATCATAAATACTTTTTTTATAATTAAAATTTTTTAAAAATAAAAAAGAGAAAGAAGGTATTGTAAATCTCTATCTCATGATTCACAATGATGAGATAAAATCTTATGAAATCTAAAAAATTTCTAATAGAAAAAAATGCCAAACATTGAAAAGACATTGATATGTTGAACTCTATGCTTGAAAAATTCAAAATTGGATCACAAAAGCTTCAATTAATTTTGAATAACCAAAAAGCTATTTTCAACAAAGCTGGAATTGGATTTAATCCCTTAAGAAGGAAAAAATTTGTTAAAAATATGTTTACAAAAGCCACACATGAAAATCATTCTATAGTTTATTTTAAATGCAACAAAGTAGGTCATAAAATTTTGGAATGTAATATTAAAAGAAATGGTCATACTTTGATTAAATAAATTTGGATTTCAAAAGGAACCTTGTGCACTAATTCCAATGGACCTAAGATAGCTTGAGTACCAAAATTTAGAAAATGACTTTGCTAATGTCCCAAGCATCAAAACTAATGAAAGGAGAAAAATATAAATAGATGGATGCTTAGGATTTAAAAGGATGGGTGATGATATTTGGTGAAAGCTAAATCTTTCTCTAGATCATACTGAAAGGAATATGCCCCACAAGCTAATCAAAATTTATATTTTGATGGGCTTTCCTTGTAATCTTTCAGACTCATATATTGATATTTTATAAATAAAAAATATTTTTCATCATGTGCTGCATCTTACTTTTGTAATGATTATGATGAACTCCATAAATCAGGACAATGGATTTAGGTTTATGATGAGATCATACCTATGAGATCTAAAATTTTAAAATCTCTGATTCAGAATATTTTTAGTCATAGGAGCATTGAGTAGGAGATCAATATTTTGGATAGACTAGCACTTCTTATGTATGCTCGATGGACAGAGTGGCTGATCTCATAAGCTACTTATGTGAGACACTAATACAAAGAAGTGGGTGCTCATTAGAGAATGAGTTCACTGAATTGATCTGACTTAAGAAATATTTTATGAAATCTACTTATCGATCAAAAGATGTTTTCTTATAGTGAAAGTTGTACATATAATCCTTTGACCTGAGACTACCATAGAACCTTATATACATGAATCTATATTTTGGTTCATACTCATTCATGACTTAGTCATGTATGGCATATTCTGAATATGGTAGAATATATATAGAGGTTATGAGTAGGTCAATATGGAATCGATCACTCCTGGTAAGAGGAGATCGCATCCTACTTGCTCTGATCGATTGATGATACAAAAAGTCTTTGATCAAAGTAGAATAAAAATTAAAAATTTTTTAATATTTTATTAATTGAATCATCATTTATGATTGAGAAAAATATAAGTATGATATTAGATTTGACATCATTCCATATCTAGAGTCATATTCGGGATGCAGGGAGATCGTAGGATCGAATTGCACGGTAACTTTTTATTAAAAGATATTTTTGATATTTTCATCAAAATTCTATATCTTTTAGGTAGACATGATATATTGCTAGATATCAATCTTGCCTTGTAGGTTTAATCAAATTAAAGAGTTTAATTCGATCTTTAATTAGAAAGAGTTCTAATTGTTGAAATCGGATTAGCTCAATTGGTTCTAGATTGGTTAGATTAAATTCTAATCAAATCAAATTGACTTGCACTAGAACCTACTGCTAGCTAGATATGGAATCTAATGGATCACACATAAAGAAAATTGATCAGGGGTCTAATTAGATTAGATCATGTTTGCAAAGTAGACATGCTAGCACATGTTGCAAATCCTAGCTCCTTGTTTTGAATCTGATTCGAAATTGATTCCAGATTGAGCTAATTAAAGTCAAATTAATTCAAACCAATTTTGAAATTGGGTTGGATCAACCTTGGCTGCATGTATCAAAAATTTAGAGCCAAGAAACCTGGTGCCCATGCATCAAGAATTTTTCTTGTGTGTGGGATGCAGTCTTTGTGCGCAGAAACAGGTTTTGCATCCCATGAGATGGGATGCCCCTTCCTTACATTTATCCAATATTCCATGATGAGAAAAAATTTTCAATGATTTTTGATTTAATTTTAAGTGCAAAGAGTCCTTTTGAGGTTAAAACACCTTCTGGTTTAATCATGAAAATTAGTTGAAATCTAAATCCTGCCAATCTGATCCATGCGCCTAACCAAGAGTCCAACTTGTGAAGGACTCTAATCTATGTGTCACACCTCATCTTATTTTCAGATTTTTTTCATACCACCAACAAGTTAGAATCTCAATTTTGGCCCATTGGATAGATAAAAATTATTGATGGGTGGTGGAAAAAAAATTACACCAAGAAAAGCTGTGCGATGCATCAGAGAATCATCGAGAAAAATATTCCGAAGAGTCCTTCTGTGCGAAGCGTCTCTTGAATTTTTTTTTCAATGATTGCCATATATCAAAACCTTTTAGATGGGTGTGATAATTCTTCAAGGGGTGTGAGATTTTCTGATGGATTCGAGATGGCATGTGGAGAGGGTGCGAATCAAATCCGAGAGCACCCCATCGCTAACTATTTAAAGAGTGCTACGTCAGAGATTTGTTTCATTCAGATTTCTAATTTCTTCACTTCTTTCTTACACACTCTCCCTATTGTCCAATTAGTCTCTTCTTTCTCTTGTTAGAAAAAGTTCAAAAATAGTAAGGACAAGTCCGATTTAGGATAAGAGCCTAGGAAGAGAATTAAGGAAGATAAGGAGAGAAGAAAGGTAGGGATAGGAAGGCTAGGAGGAGAGGAAGAAGGTCTTGAGATTCTACTATCCGAGAAAATTTTTAGACTGAGAATTTTGAAGGAAAAATTATTCTAAAAAGTTGGTGTCTTGATCATAGCTTTGTGTGGATCATCGTTGGAGGGTAAACACTTGGGCACCTGGTGGAGGTTCTATCAGAATTTGGATAAAGCACTGCAGGTATTCTTCTATAGCTTGAATTTAATTTTGAATATATGTTATATATGATTGTTAATTATCAATGAGATACTAGTTTATGGGTTTAATATTTAAAATTTTATAATTTAAATTTTGAAATCCATTATGCTTTCGCTGTGCATGTCCATCCTAAAACCCTACACTGGTATAAGAGCCGATCTTGTTTGGTTCAATCATATATACATAATATTTATGTGATGTATATTATGATTTATGCTATAAAATCATTTATGCCATTAATTATGCTTTCATATGATGATATGAAATGATGTATATATGATTCACCACTTCATCATCCTGATATAAGGTTGTTCTAGGATGATGAAAGTCCATATGTTACACTTGCATATATAAAATATTTTAATACTGATACATAAATTAGCACTATATAGTTAGAATATACATGAGACCAAATAAAAGCCCTCATTAAAAATTATATTAAGTTATAGTGATATGCAACTAGGGGTTAACCAATTTTTGATCAATTAATCAATTGATGTCTAGAAAAATGCTACAGGTAGTTCTTTAATTGATTCTGTTGTCTGACCTAACCAATTTATTGGCATCTAAAGAAAGCAATGGGGGGACCTCCACCTTACTTACCTGGCTAATTTGATTAAGCGATCTTGATACTAAAAAATCTTAATAGTGAAAACACTACTAGGGGCCTTCCTTCATGCTAGGTTAATGTTACATCATGAACTATGGCTAGTTTGTTGTGTTAATATAAGGCTTGTCATAAGAATTGATATAACATAATCCTGATGCATAGAAGATGCTTACGGCAATTTTTTGATGTACTGCTTTATTGTGTTAACACAAAGGCAGTTATATTCGAATTTGATTGTATTGAAATGAAGGATCTTACTTAACTAAAATATTATAGCTTGTTGTGTTAACACAAGGCTAATAATATTTTAGAGGTCAAGATATGATATTGAGAATTGCATGAGATACAATTGGAAAGAGTTTCCTACCTATGAACTCATAAGGATTTTTTGTGTTAACACAAGATCATTACGAAGGATTAGAGTCTCAATCCTACTAAGATAAATATGTAATATATCTCATTCATCATAGTAGAGGGTTATGATGTTCGATAAAATAGTGGGAGGCATAATTAAATCTAAAGACCTTATTTAATTATGTGAGTCAGCATGAGTTATTTACTTATGTAATGTTCTTTATTCATTATAGATTAAATTCTACAAATGGCATCTTCACTATCGTTGTGAAGAATTTTAGATTCTAACAAGTTGATCGATCTCAATTATGTGGACTGATTGAGAAATTTTAAAATCATACTCACTCAGGAGAAGCTCTTCTATATCCTTGATGTCCTCGAACCACAAGAGGTTGGGGATGATGCCACAGAGGAGGAGGTATCCACATACAGGATGTGAAAGAATGACAGTTTGACTGTCAAGTGCATCATACTGGCCTCTATGAGCAATGAGTTGTAGAGGCAGCATAAGAGCATGGATACTCAATCCATACTCAATCTTAAAGAGTTGTATGGCGAACAAAGTGAGACTGCTAGATATAAGATATCTAAATAGTTATTCTATGCTAGAATGACTGAGGGGTCATCCGTACAAGATCATATCCTGAAGATCATTAATCTGATCACTAGATTCGGTCAACTAGATATTATGATGGATGAAAAATTAAGTTAGGATTTGATCCTGCAATCTCTCCCCAAGTCATTCGCTCAATTTGTCATGAACTATCACATGAACAAACTGAATACCTTCTTGCCTGAGCTGTTGAATATGCTCAAGATAGCTGAGAGCCACATTAAGAAAGAAAGGGCTCCACTTCTTCTTATGAGTAAAATCTCTAAGAAGAAGTTAGGTTTTAAGGGTTTAAAGAAAGTACGGAACCCTAAGGGTGGCAAGATGAAGAAGGAGAAAAAGTTTTCAGATAGGGTACTTACTTTCACTGCGGCAAGACAGGATACTGAAAAAAGAATTGCAAGTTATATCTTGCAACTGTAAAGGCTGGCGCAAGCGATGCACCAAAAGGTATGTATGAGATACATATAATTTTGTCATTAAGGTTTTTCAATTCAGACTCTTGAGTATTGGATATCACCTGTAGTTCTCATATCTGCAAGTCATTGCAGGGGTTGCAGAACATTAGAGTACTAAAGAAGGGTGACTTTGAGCTCTACGGTGCTAGAGAAGAGTCCATCCAAGCAGAGACTATAGGGATATATATGTTGAAGTTACCTTCTGAGAAGATCTTAGAGCTAAAAAATTATTATCATATGCCTAAGATCATTAGAAATATTATTTCTGTACCGTTGCTATTACAACGAGGTTATAAAATAAATAGAAAGAGCAATAGTTGCTCAATTTTTTTTTCTAAAGAAATTTTTTGTCATGGGGTTATTAATAATGGTCTTCTAATTCTATCTAATGACAATATTTTTTATATTGATGAAAGCAAAAAGTGAAAGAGAGAAGAGATGAATAATATTTTACTTTGGTATTGTCGACTTGGTCATATAAGTGAGATAAGGATTAACAAGTTATACAAAGAAGAGTTCTTTGATCCTTATGATTATGAATCATTAGGTACTTATAAGAAAGGACAAGTGAGTTATTAGGATTTGTACATACTGATGTATATGGTCCTATGACAACAGAAGCTAGAGGATAATACTTTTATTTTATAACATTCACTGATGATTTATCTAGGTTTGGATATGTGTATCTTATGAAACACAAATCTAAGACCTTTGATAAATTTAAAGAATATCAAAGTATGGTCGAGAAATAAACTGAACAAAGTATTAAAATCCTTCAATCCGATCGAGGAGGAGAATACTTATCCAATGAGTTTCTAAATTATCTTAAAGAAAATAAAATTCTCTCAGAATGGACTCCTCCTTATACACCACAGCTAAATGGCGTAGCAGAAAGGAGGGATCACACTTTATTAGATATGGTGTGGTCTATGATGTGCCTTACAAACTTGTCTATTTTCTTCTAGAAATATACCCTAGAAACTGCTGTCTATATCCTGAACAGAGTACCTTCAAAATCTGTGTCAAGCACTCCATATGAGATATGGAGAGGAAAGAAACCTAATCTTAAGTATCTTAAGATATGGAGCTATCCAACTTATGTTAAAAAAAACTTTGGACAAAAGTTGAGTGCTCGGATAGATAAATATTTATTTATAGGTTATCCTAAAGAGAGTATAGGATACCTCTTTTACCATCCTACTGAATAAAAGGTGTTTGTCAGTAAATATGCCACTTTTATGGAAAAAGAGTTTATCCTAGAAAGAGGCAGTGGGAAGAAAATTAAACTTGGAGAAGTTTAAGACCTACAAATACAAGCACAAGATGATCCTTAACCAAAAATATCCATTAATGAAGTACAACCACAAAATACACCTCTTCTCCAAAGGTCAGATAGAGTGTAGAACGCACCTATAAGGTATGGATTCGTTATTGAGAATAATGAAGCCCATATCATTGAGAATGATGAACCTTTGACCTATACGGAAGCCATCATTAGTAGGGACTCAGACAAATGGCTAGAGGCTATGAAATCTGAAATGGACTCCATGTACTCCAACCAAGTGTGAATTTTGGTTGATGCACTAGAGGGTGTGACCCCTATTGGATGCAAATGGGTCTATAAGAAAAAGATTGGAGTAGATGGCCAAGTTGAAATCTATAAAATCAGATTGGTGGCTAAAGATTTCAGATAAAAATAGGATATTGATTATGATAAAATATTTTTACCTATTGCTATGCTCAAATCTATATGGATTATACTTGCAATAGGATCATATCATGATTATGAGATTTAACAAATGGATATAAAGACTGCCTTCCTTAATGATTATCTTAAGGAAGAGGTTTACATGTCTCAACCAGAAGGATTTATCTCAAAAGAGAGAGCAAATCAGGTATGCAAGCTTAAAAAATCTATTTATGGATTAAAGTAGGCCTCGAGGAGTTAGAACATCCACTTTGATATTACAGTCAAAGGGTTTGGCTTTATCAAAAATATGGATAAACTTTGTGTATACAAGAAGACTAGTGGGAGTGCCATTGTCTTCTTAGTTTGATATGTGGATGACATACTTCTCATTGAGAATGATATCCCAATGTGACAATCAGTTAAGACATAGCTATCAAGTAAGTTTTTCATGAAGAATTTGGACGAAGCATCCTATATACTAGGTATAAAGATCTATAGAGATAGATCTAAGAAGATGTTAGGCTTGTCTCAATTCAGGTACATAGATTTAGTGCTAAAGAGGTTTAGCATGGATAGGAGTAAAAGATGTTACTTACCCATGAGTCAAGGCATATATCTCTCTAAAAAGATATCTCCTAAAATACCGAAAGAGAGAAATAGAATGAGTTCTATTCCCTATGCTTCGACAGTAGGATCGATCATGTATGCTATACTATGTACCAAGCCTGATGTTGCCTATGCCTTAGGCATAGTTAGTAAATTTTAGACTGATCTAGGAGAGGATCATTGGAAAGTAGCAAAAAATATTCTTAAGTACTTGAGAAGAACTAAAGATATTTTTCTGGTATATGGAGGATCTGATCTAAAACTAGAAGGCTATTCTGACTCTAATTTTCAATCAGACCCTGATGATAGCAAGTCCACTTTAGGATATATCTTTACTCTAAATGATGGAGTAATTAATTAAAAAAATTTCAAGCAGCAGACTGTAGCTGACTCAACTACTGAGACAGAGTACATAGCTGCAAGTGAAGCTGCCAAAGAAGCTGTCAGGATGAAGAAGTTCATCATTGAATTGGATGTCGTTCTTGAGATTGAGAATCTAGTACCACTTTACTATGATAATACTGGAGCAGTTATTCAAGCAAAAGAATCAAGGTCTCATCATAAATTCAAGCACATTCAAAGATGCTTCCATCTCATTCATGAAATAATCGAAAGACAAGATGTTGTCATTGAATGAGTAAAAATTAAGAACAACATAGCAGATCTGTTCACTAAGACTCTACCACAGTAGTAGTTTGATCACCACCTCGATTGTGTGGGGATAAAATATAAAGGTGATTGGCTTTAGTGCAAGAGGGAGATTGAAAAAAATATGCCCTATAAGTCAATCAAAATTTATATTTTGATGGGCTTTCTTTGTAATCTTCCAGACTCATGTATTGATATTTTATATATAAAAGATATTTTTTATCATACGCTGCATCTTACTTTTGTAATGATTATGATGAACTCCATAAATTAGGGCAATGGATTTAGGGTTATGATGAGATCTTGCCTATGAGATCTAAAATCTTAAAAATCTTGATTTAGAATATTTTTAGTCATAAGAGCATTGAGTAAGAGATCAATATTTCTGACAGGCTAGCACTTCCTATGTATACTCGATGGAGAGGGTGGCTGATCTCATAAGCCATTTGTGTGAGATACTAATACAAGAAAGTGGGTGCTCATTAGAGAATGAGTTCACTGAATTGATCCGACTTAAGAAATATCTTATGAAATTTACTTACCCATCAAAAGATATTTTCTTATAGTGGGAGTTGTGCATATAATCCTTTGATCTGAGACTATCATAGAATCTTATATATATGAATCCATATTTTGGTTCATATTCATTCATGACTTAGTCATGTACGGGGTGTTCTAGATATGGTGGAATGCGTATGGAGGTTGTGAGTAGGTTAACATGGAATCGATCACTCCTGGTAAAGGAGATAGCATCCTACTTGCACTGATCGATTGATGATCCAGGAAACCTTTGATCAAAGTAGAATAAAAATTAAAATTTTTTTAATATTTTATTAATCGAATTATCATTTAAGATTGAGAGAAATATGAGTATGATATTGGATTTGACATCATTTCAAACACAGAGTCATATTCGGGATGCAGTGAAATCGCAGGATCGAATTGCACGGTAATTTTTCATTGAAGGCTATTTTTGATATTTTTATCAAAATTTTATATCTTCTAGGTAGACATGATACATTATTAGACATTAATCTTGTCTTGTTGGTCTGATCGAATTAAAAAGTTTAATTCGATCATCAATTAGAAAGAGTTCTAATTACTGAAATCAGGTTAGCTCGATTGGTTCTAGATCGATTAGATTAAATTCTAATCAAATCAAATTGACTTACACTTGAATCCACTACTAGTTAGATATGGAAACCAATGGGTCATATACAAAGAAAATTGATCAGGGGTCTAATTGGATTAGATCATATTTGCAAAGTAGACATGCTAGCACATATTGCAAATCCTAGCTCCTTCTTTCGAATAGGATTCAAAATTGATTCCAGATTGGGTTAATTAAAGCTAAATTAATTCAAACCAATTTTGGATTTGAGTTGGGTCAGCCCTCTGCTACATGTACCAAAAATTTGGAGCCATAAAACTTGGTTCCCATGCATCAAAAATTTTTCTTGCGCATAGGATGCAATCTTTGTGCGTAGAAATAGGTTTCACGTCCCATGAGATAGGATGCCCCTTCCTCAAGTTTATCCAATGTTTCATAATAAATTTTTTTTTTGATGATTTCTAACTTAATTTTGAGTGCAAAGAGTCCTTCTAAGGTTAAAACACCTTTTGATTTAATCATGAAAATTAGTTGAAGTCTAAAATCCTACCAATCTGATCCATGTACCTAACCAAGAGTCCAACTTGTGAAGGACTCTAATCTATGTGTCACGTCTCATCTTATTTTTAGATTTTTTTCATGTTATCAGTAAGTTAGCACCTCAATTTTTTATATTGGATGGATAAAAGTTGCTGATGGGTGGTGGAGAAAATATTACATCAAGAAAAGCTGCGTGACGTATTGGAGAATCATCGAGAAAAATATTTTGACAAATCCTTCTGCGCCAAGTGTCTCTTAGATTTTTTTCTGATGATTGCCATGTATCAAAACCTTTCAGATGGGTATGAGAATTCATCAGAGGGTGTGAGATTTTCTGATGGATATGAGATGGCATGTGGAGAAGGCGCGAATCAAATCCGAGAGCACCCCATCACTAACTATTTAAGGCAAAAGTTATTTTGAGAGTTGCATGAGATGCAATTGGTAAAGAGTTACCTATCCTTGAACTCATAGGAGCTTGTTGTGCTATCCACAAGATTTTTTATGAAAAATTAGGATCTCAATCCCACTAAAAAATTAGATGATAGGTTTCTTTATTTTTCATACTTGAGGGCTATGAAATTCGTTAAATAGTGAAAAACATGATTAGATAAAAAATCACGTCTAAATTGTGCATGTCATCATGAGTAGTACTTGTATGTTCTTATATATTCATCTGTATCTTCACTATCACTGCATGGGATACTTGTTAAAATTGATCAAACTTCATGAAATGGTTGAGGAAAAGAAGGTGAAGAATGTGTTCACCATGGGTATCAATTTTTATTACAGTAATAATGAGCATTAAAGATAAATTACAAGAGTTGTCTTACAAGTGTGAAGCAATAGCAGGATGCAAAAGTTGCATCTGCTAATAGTTTGTATATGATACAAACTAATTTTATCATTGAGTTCTTTAGCTTTAGAATTATGGATATAAGATACCTCATATAGGTTCCACTTATGTAAAGTGTTGCTAGACCTATAAAGCTGAAGAGAGGTGAGTACATAATTTTTGGTACTGATGGATAATCTATTCATGCTAAGGCTATAGGAACCTATGTTATTTTCTAATAAGATTTTGAAACTAGTAGATCATTGTTATATGCCTAAATTTGTCAGAAATATTATTTCAATTCTTTTGCTATTGTAGTATGATTTTGAAATTAATGTAAAGAGTAAAAGTTGCTCTCCTTCTAATAAATTTTATGACTATGAATTTATGATAATGGTTTTATATTTCTATCACCCAATGAAGTTGTTCTTCGTATTGATGAGAACAAAAGATGAGTATGTAATGGTCACATATCTCTGGCATTGCCAACTTAGCCATTTTTGTGAGTCAAAGATAAACAAATAATACAAAGAAGAGTTCTTTATCTGTATGATTTTGGATCATATAAAATTTATAAATCTTATCTCATATGTAAAATGATCAAGATTTCATTTATTGGATATGAAAAAAGGCAAGCAAGGTATTAGGTCTTGAACATATTGATGTTCAAAGGCTAATAATATATCGACTCAGAGATGGACACTTCATACGAGATATAGTCTGTTCTTTAATTTGCTTCATAAATCTCATTCTAGGGATATGTCCTTGAAATTACTATATGTGTTCTGAATTAGATAACATCAAAATCTATTACTAGCACTTAATATGAGATATGAAAAAGGCAAAGAGGCAGGTTGCCAACTTATGTGAAAAGAGTTGATGTACATAAATTTTGTGCTAGATCAAGTTTATATAAGTTTATAGATTTTTCTAAAAAAATAGTATATGATACTTCTTCTACCATCTTACTGGACAAAAGGTGTTTTGTTAGTAGGTATGCTACCTTTTAGAAAATAAAATTTCTAAAAAAGGGACAGTGGGAGGATAATTGAACTTGACAAGTTCAAGACCTATGAACTTTTCCATCATAATTTGTGAAGTTTTCACAAGTTGATCCTCGACCATATGTGCTCGTTGATGAGGCACAACCATGATACACACCTCCTCATCGAAGGTCAATCTGAGTGTGTAGTGTACCACTCAAAATATGGGTTTGTCATTGAGAATGATGATACACCATACATCATTGTGAATGATATTTTTTTGACCTATTCGAAAATAGTCATGAGTAGAGACTCTAACAGATGCATGAAATCTGAAATAAATTCCCTATACATAAACCAAGTATTGACTATAGTTGAAGCACCTATGGGTGTGACCTAACAGGCTGCTAACAGGAATGTCAATCTAAATTTTTTTGCTTACTATTACCACACACTATCTAAAGAGTTTATCTTTAGTAGGAGGGCAAATTCATTTGTGGATTATAGCAGATATTAATAAGTAAGTACTTTTATTTTTGATGAGATAGTCAAAATATTAGACTTTAGCAAAATATAGATGAATCATGTGTGTGCAAGAAGATAAGTGGGAGTCCCACTAACTTCTTGATTATGTATATAGGTGACATACAGCATATTGAGAAGGTAGTTCTGATACTGCACTTGGTCAATAATATGCTTATCACAAAAGTTTTCATGAAAAAGATTTGGGTTAAGCATCCAATATACTTGGCATCTATAGTGATAGATATAAGTGGATGCTGGACTTGTCTCAGTTTAGGTATATAGATTTTATGTTGAAACGGTTTAACATGAGTGAGTGTAAAAGAGTTTACTTATCCATATATTCAATATACCACGCCTGATGTGATTTATGCCTTGTGCATAATCATTGATTTCAAGTAGATCCATGATAGGATTTTTGAAAACTGTGAAAAATATTTTCAAAGTACTTGAGAAGTACTAGAGGAGTAGTGAATTGGAAGAGTTCCAAATAGCAAATTATGTTTGACTCAGTTAATTGCTGTTAATAAAGATTGCTAAAGAAAGTCGTCAAATGAAAAGGTTCAACACTGAGTTCGGTGTGGTCTCATTAGGTACCCACGCATATTCTCTGGCACTTACACCTTATTCATGATACGATCATGAAATGAGTTAACATTAAAAATATCATAATGGACTAGTTCACTAAGTCTTTACACAGCAGCAGTGTGATCGCTATTTTGATTGCACGGGAATCAAGTACTGGAGCAATTGATTTTAGTACAAATGGGAGATTGAAAGAATAGTATTCTACAAGCTAATCACATGGTGATGCGAAGAGACTTTTCTGTGATATCTTCTTATTTATTTGCATGACATTAGTTATTTTTACTCATGAGGTATTATGTTTTATCATTTATTGCATCATATTTTTGTAATTATGATAAACCCTATAGATTAGAGCAATGATTTTAGGACCATGATGAGATCATGCCAGTGAGATCTAAAATCTTGATAGCCCCAATCTAAAATATTTTCAGTCATTGAATCATCAAGTCAGAGATCGATGATACCGATAAGACTGGTATATCCTTTGTATGCTCGATAGAGAAGGTAGTTGATCTCACAATAACTTGTGTAAAGATACTAATACAAGAATGTAGGTGCTCATTAGAGAATGAGTTCACTGAACTGACCCACAGGAAGAACATCTGATGGAGCCTTATAGCATGTCAACAGATGGTTCTCCAGTGGGAGTGGTGCAAGTGATCCTTTGAACTGAGATCACCATGGTACCTTATGTATATGGATCCTTACTTTGGTTTATTCTCTAGCACGCTACTTTGAGATGTGTGTGGGATATTCTGGGTATGGTGAAGTATGCACGGAGGTTGTGAATAGTCAATAAGAAATTGGTCACTCTTTATAGGAGGAGAGAACATCCTATGTGATCTCATAAGATGATGACTTTGAGAATCTCTGGCCAGAGTAGGGATGAACAGTAGAAAAAGTTTCTACTAGTTCATCAACCAAGTCATCATTATCAGATCAAGATACATATAGATAGGTATTTGGGCTTGACATGATTCTTTGTCCATAGCCTGTCTGGGATGTTGTGTGATCGAAGGATTGAATTGTACGATAACTCGCCATAGAAGGATAATTTTGATATTTTTATCAAATTTTAAATCTTTCAAATAGTCATGACATATTGTTAGACGTCAATCTTGACTTGTGGATTCATCAGAATTAAAAAAATTTAATTTAAAAATTAATTAGGAAGAGTCCTAGTTGATTGGGACTCTTGAGCTGACCTAATCTAATTGGATTAGGATTACGTCATGAATCTGGGTCCACTGTTGGCTAGATTTAGAACCCAATGGGTCACACATAATAAAAATTTGATCTTAATCCAATCTATTTAGATTTATTGTAAATCCAATAGGTTAATTGAATTGCTAGCACATGAATTAACCCAAGTTTTCAATTGGGTTCAGTGCAAAGGTGTTTGTGCTAACCCTTGTCTTGTTGCCTTGACCTAATGTGATTGGGTTTGAACC
This sequence comes from Elaeis guineensis, assembly GCF_000442705.2. NCBI lineage: Eukaryota > Viridiplantae > Streptophyta > Magnoliopsida > Arecales > Arecaceae > Elaeis > Elaeis guineensis. Next base: position 73,232,893 of record NC_025995.2, on the reverse strand, counting down.
TATATTTGAATAGGTGGTTGATCTGATTTTTATGGAAGTATTTCATATCAGATCAACCTCCTCCACACCAAATGCTACGCACAAAATAAAGGCACGCCCATTTAATTTTTGCATTAAGGAGAGTCCTTCTTAACAAAGCTTCTTAGTTCCTTCTTTCAATTTCATGTGTTCTCTTAATCTCATGTGCCATTTGATGACCATTGGGATATGTAGGCATGGAAGAGGAGGAAGAGTCCTTCTCTTGGAAGGAACTTCATGCCAAAATTTATTTGGGATGCCACACATTTATGCGATGAGAAATCGAAGAGTCCAATTCTCTTAAAACTCTTAACTTCCTTCCTATTTCTTCTCTTATTCCATGCTAATTCTTAAAGGGGGTGACATCAGATGGTGCCTTGATTTTTGGATGTAGAAAAGAGAGTCCTTTTGCTTATGAAACTCCTTATATTCCATGCCAATTTATTAGGAAATTTTTAACGCCAAGTGTTGGCGTATCTTGGATGTGTAAGGCACCCCTTCTTATCTTATAAATAAGGGGGCACTACACCTAGGTTCTACATCCCTTTTAGCTGAGTTTAGGTGTGGGAATGAGAAGAAAAGACAAGAAAAAAGTCTAGGATAAAGACAAGAAAAAGAGAGAAAGAAAAATAGAAAGGAAGTGATGAGAAAAATGGAAAGCAAATGATGCTTATCCAAAAATCAGATTGTTCATGTGTTGAACATATAATCTGATATTTGTATGGTGAGATCATTTAGGAAAAAATTTTAGAGTAGTCCTAGTAGAGGTCTTGAAGGCATACAAGCTATGGTATAATCCGTTCTTGTGAAAAACGATCAACAACGAGCTTGCGAAGAAGGCTGCAGTACCACGATGAATTGGGAAGGGCCCTGATCAGTTCCGTATAGATTACCGTTGGAAGGCTTCTACTTTGGAGTCTTGTCGAGATTTCAAAATTATCAGATCATCATCTTCATATTGGTATATGGCTTCTGATCTCTTCTTGTTATGCATATTTATTTTATTTGATTGTAATCATCAAGGTGTTCCTAGGGCTTTTGTATTCCGACAGTTTAGTTTAATTGTTAAACTTATTTTTAATACTTGAATGCATGTAAAAATTTTGAAATTTACGTTCTACTGTATCACCAAAACCCAACAGTACCACTCTCTATTTTGTTTTCACACCTCACAATCTGATTTTTACAATAGAAATTAGGTTTCACATGATAAAAACCCACCATCTATCGCACCAAAGAAAGGGATTCATGTATTGGGTGACTAAGAAAAGGATAGGTATATTAGTTAGAGTTTGAATTTAAATCTTATTTTAATTTAAACTCTAACCAACTCATTCCTTATCAAGGGGGCCAACAAGGAGGGCCTAAGCATGGTGATTCTTCATGCACAAAAGACCAAAAAATCATCGTGAAAAATCTTCCTTTTGCACGCCATTACCATAAGGCTTTTATGGTATGCGATCAAGAGATCAAATCTCTTCCAGACAGGGATAGTTTAAATCAAATCTAAACTTTCCTTATCCTAATCATGGGGGGCGATGAGGGGAAGCATGAGAAAGGGTTGAGGTGCTGATTTTTTTCATGCTAAAACCAGATTAGCATGGAGAATGTAGTTGGCACAAGGGTGGAGAGAATCCTAGTCATTTGGGACTATAGATGATTTAGTTTGGCTCCAATCCAAAACCAATTTGAGTAAGCCCAAAGAGATGAGAGAACCTAATCTAATTAGAAATCTGATCTCCTCAATCAAATCTTAATTCAATTAGAAATTAATTGAATCCAAAATCTGATCAAATTAGTAACCAATCTTCCTTAGTGGTTAGGTCATCTCATAACCTAATCAGGTCAAACCTAATTGAATCTAATTCAATTAAACTTGATCCAAACCTCATTGCTTAATCAAGTTGAGCTAATTAACAATCTAATTGTTAATCAATTTTTTTATAATTTTTAATATTAGTAAATTATTTATTGCAACCTTTGCATAGGATCAATCATTAATCATATTGATGATCATACCTCTCAAAGATTCATAATTTCGATCAGCCATCAAATTAGATCGAAATTTCTATTATGCGTAATCCCATAGGTTTGAACCTAAACCAGTAGTACAGGAATAAATTTCTATACTAATCAAAGTGACCATCTAGTAATGATATCCAACATCTGGATAGGTCGAATGATTGCAAAGTAATATCCAAAAATCTGGGATATGGTTACCACATAATTCATTTCTTTGACCCTCAATGCCCAAGATGACTTAGAGTTAAACTGTCAATCCTGAATCAGTTCATCCACATTGTGTTTCAACCCATCAATCTTGTGACTCCTCATAAGGATTATCCTGATGAAGGTTTTGCTCAATTGAAATACAATGATGCATTAACTTTTATAATCCAGAGGGGGTCAATCCCATCTTGACTCACACACCGACTTCACAAGTACTTGATTGTACTCAGTAGCCTTCTGTCACTGTATTAAAAATACAGATAGTCCGACATCAAAGTACAGTGAGTTACTTATAAGTCACCGTGGTGATCTCAGATCTGAGAGATACTTATACCCATATCCTTGATGAGCTACTCTTGATAGTAGAGTGCTCTGCTGTTTGATCATTATTCAGTGATGATGTACTCTTATATCTCAACTGTATGCTATACCAGTGTCTCTACACTACTTGATTAAAAGGACAACCAACATATGGCATGCAACGATCTATACTTGATAAATGTTATTATCCTTGTTAATAACATATCATTTGATCACAAATAAGTTTAAAAACTACATGATAAATTCTTCTTTATTAATAGAAAGTAGTTCTAAGGACTTTATCATAACATTGGAGTTCAAAGAAGATGCACAATTTATGATAAATTTATCAAATAATTTTTATAAATTTATAATTCATATACATTTACATATAAGGAGTACAATCATCTATAACTTAGATGATTGACTTTAGGACATATTTTTCAACAACTCTCACTTGGACTAAAGCCAATCAGAATAGTATCAAGTACTCATCTTCTATTTGTGTTCATCGAACTCCTTGATTTTGAGGGCTTTAGTAAATGGATCAGCCAAATTTTTTTTTCGTCGATCTTCTGCGGCTCGACATCACCTTGATCTATGATCTCTCATACAGGATGATAGCGATGCAGAATGTGTTTGATTCTCTGGTGGGACTATGGTTCATTAGCTGAGTTATGGCTCCAGTGCTATCAAAATATAGTAGGACTGGACTATCGATAGAGGGTGCTACTCCAAGATTACTGATGAACTTTCACAATCAAATTTCTTTGGCAGTATCCGATGCAGCAATATACTCTGCCTCGCAAACAGAATTGGTTATGGTATGCTGTTTAGAATTTTTTAGTATATCACTCCTCCATTTTAGGGTAAAAATACAATCTGATATATTTTTACTGTCATCTTGATCTGACTGAAAATTGAAATCAATATTTTCTACAAGTTTTAAGTCAGATTCTTCATAAATGAACCATTCATCTTTAGTATTTCTCAAATACTTAAGGATGATTTTTACAACCTTCCAGTGATTCTTATTTGGATCAGACTAGTACCTACTCACTATGCCTAGTGAGTAAGCAACATCTAATCTTGTACATATCATGGTGTATATTATAGATTCACTGTCAAAGCATATGAAATTCTACTCATATGCTCTCTCTCTTGAGGAGTTGTCGAATAATTCTTTTTAGAGAGAGTAATTTCATGATCTATCCGAAGATAGTAATTTTTAAAATTCTCCATGCTGAATCATTTTCAACACGATGTCTATGTACGTGGATTGGGACAATCTAAACAATCTTTTAGATCTATCTCTATAGATCTTCATTCCTAGGACGTAGAATGCTTCTCACAAATCTTTCATAGAGAATTTAGATGACAGCCATACTTTTTATTTTCTATATTGCAGAGATGTCATTCTCGATTAAGAGAATATCATCCATATATAACATAAGAAATACAATCATAGAATCATTAGCCCATTTGTAGATATATGATTCTTCTCATTCTTAACGAAGCTATATGTTCTGATCATCTTATCAAAATATATGTTCCAACTCCAAGATGCCTATTTCAATTCATAAATGGATCTCTAAAGCTTACATATCTTAAATTTATCTGTAGATGTGAATCCTTCAAGTTATATCATATACACCTCTTCATCCAGCTTTCCATTTAGAAATGCTATTTTGACATCCATTTACCAGATTCCATAATCCAGGTATACCACTATCGCAAGCATAATTCGAATGAATTTGACCATTTTCACAGAAAAAATATTTCATCATAGTCAATACCATAACACTAACGATATCTCTTGACAATGAAATGGGCTTTATAGGTCTTCATCTTCCCATCTGTACCCTTTTTTCCTTTGAAAATCCACTTACACCCAATGGATTTTACCCCTTCAAGTGAATCAACAAGTGTCCATACATCATTGATCTTCATGGACTCCATTTTAAATTTTATGGCTTCAAGCTACTTATCAGAGTTAGATCTCTGCATGGCATCTATGAAGGTGATCGGATCCTCATTGTTTTCATCAAGTTCAATAGGATCACCATTTCAAATCAAGAAATCATAGTATCTATCCAGCTGATGCGGTATTCTATCAGATCTCCTCAAAGGTGCCTCTACAATAGGCTCTGGATTTAATCTAATCAAATCCAGCTCTATAGATTCATTTATATATGTCAGTTCTTCTACCTATCAAACTTCATCAAATTCAACTTTATTGGCATTAGTTCCTTCCCCAAGGAACTCTTTTTTCAAAAAAAATGCCTTTAGACCCATGAACACCTTTCATTCTTTAGGAAGGTAGAAGTAATATCCCCTTGTTTTCTTAGAAAACCCAATGAAATAATACTTATCAGATCTGAATCCAAGTTTATCAGTCTTTAAATGCTTGACATAAGCCGGACAACCCCAAACCCTAAGGTAAGAGAGTATTGGCCTACACCCAGTCCATATCTCATATGAAATTTTTGCGACTGATTTACTCAGAATCCTGTTCAAAACATAATAAGCATCTCAAGAGCATAACCCTAAAAGAAGATTGGCAGAGTTGCAAACCCCATCATGGATTGAACCATGTCTAGTAATGTTCGATTCCTCCTTTTAGACACCCCATTATGTTGTGGTATCCCAAGAGGGATCCATTGCAAGAGAATCCCATTTTCTTCTAGATATGTCAAAAATTCATTAAAAAGATATTCACCTCTTCGATCAGATCGAAGAGTTTTAATACTCTTTTCAATTTATTTTTCTACTTCATTATGCAATTGTTTGAATATTTCAAATGATTCAGACTTATTCTTCATAAGATATATGTACCCATACATAAATAGGTCATCAGTGAAAGTAATGAAGTAGCTATACCCTCCTCTGGTACTCATATTCATGGGTCCACATACATTAGTATGTACTAGACTTAGAACATCACTAGCTTGTTCATCCTTTTAGTAAAGGGTGACTTGGTCATCTTTTCAAGAAGATAGGATTCAGAGGTCAGCAATGATTCACAATCATTGACTTCAAAGATTTCTTCTTTACTTAACCTGTTCATCCTATTTCTATATATATGATCGAGCCTATAATGCCAAAGGCATCCATGACATTATCTACTCTAGGATGTTTGTTCGATGTGTACATTACACTAACAGACTATGATAGAATATAAATGCTATTTCTTAATTATTCACACATGATTATGACATCATTCATAATGATATCACAAAAATTATTCTTTATTGAAAAAATAAATCTATCTTTGGTCAAAAGATCTAAAAAAATTACATTCATCAAAAAAAAAGTGGATAATAGTGACAGTCACTTAAAATGATATTATTTGAATTAAAAATAAGCTTGACACTTCCTAAAGCTAGGACTAAAATATCACTTCCATCTCCAATGTTCAGGAATTTCTCTTTGTTTCCAAACTTTCTACTTATCTAAAGTCTCTACAATGAATTGTAAATATGAATCAGACTTCCAGTATCTAATACCCAAATAGTAGTATCACAAACAGAAATTACAAGATGTTATCATATAAGTATCTTGTCCAGCAACTATTTGCTTATTTCTCTTATTTGGCCTGTTTGGATTAAGGGAACCAAGATATTTAGCATAATTTCTCTTCCAATGACCTAGTTTTTTGTAAAAAAAAGCACTCTGTCTGACTCTGATCTACTTTGGACTTCTTGGCTAGATCGAGCTCAAGAACAATGTTCAACTTCTGATGCTGGCTATTGAAGTTGGATCCCATAAGCTTGTTACTATCTAACAATGAGCAAAGGATAATTTACTAGCCATTATTGAAATGAAAAGAAAACATAAGACCAATTAGTATATGAATATTTAAGCATAAAAACTTGGACTTTAGTCTAAAGGTTCTCTACTATTTTATACGAATTGATAGCCTCTACCATCAATTCAAAAAATTACCTTAATTTTTTAGTGGATACTAGAATCCACACAGACTGCACACGGATCTGAGGAAGGCTCGGCCAACCCATATGCATCTATGGGTAGGTTCTTAATGAATTATTTTTCTAAATAATTTTTAGTAATAGTTTTGCCATAGGTGCCTATTCAGTAGGCAAAGGCCTCCATTGAAAATTTTGGTTAGGTTCAACTATTAACATGAACATACTTAATAAATCTAACCAATGAATGATCAGGCCTGAGAAAAGCTAGGCCAACCCAACCATTCATCAAATAGTACAATAGAGTCATTATATAATAAATGATAATTTCGATATCCAAACACTATAAGAAATTTAATTTTTTTATGATGAAATTTTAGTGATAAAAAAAATTTTCATCGTAAATAGGTATGTTTTTACGACTAAAAAAATTTCATTGTCAAAAATTAAGTATTTGCGATAAAAAAAATTTTGTCGCAAAAAATTGACTCTTTTACAATGAAATGTTAATTTTCGTTGCTAGAAGTAAATTTTTAATAATAAAATCTTTTTTTATCGCTAGAATTTTTATTTTTTTATAATAAAATAATTTTTTTATCATCAAAAATTAATTATTTACGATGAATAAAATTTTTATCATAAAAAATTCTCTTTTGTAATGAAATTTTTTATTTTTGATGATGAAAAATTTTCGTCGCTAAAGAGTTTTTCATTGATAAAAAAGGAATAAGGGTTTTTAGGGTAAAATTTTGCCCCAAAACCCTTCACGCACCGACACCCTCCCTCTCTCTTTATCTTTCTCTCTCACTCTCTCATGCCACTGAGTGCACCACTGACCGATCGATTCAAGCCCTCCCCGATCGTCGGTCGACATCATCCCTCCATGCCACCATCCCACTGCATCGATCGAATCAAGCCAGCCCTCATCATCATCCTCCCTCCGCCACCACTGTCGTGATCCTCCTCAGGTTCTCCCTCTCCCTCCCCTTACTCTCTCTCTCCCTCTTTTACAGTTGTTTGCTTTCCCTAGGGCCACCATTGTTGTCGTCGCTCTGACTCCACCACCATCGTCGTCACTTCGCCTCCACCTCTACCACCATCTCTCTTTGAAGTCCGTCGGACCGTAATCTCTCCCTCTCTCTCAAGATCTCTCAGGTACGACCCCTCTCTCTTTATGGCTCTCTCTCTCTTACGGTCCACCCTATAGGTTGCTACCATCACCGTCACTGCACTACCATCACCGTGCTGCACCGCCATCGCCATCACCGTTGCTGCACAACCGCCACCGTCTGCATCCATCTCAGTACCCTCTCTCTCTCTATGGGATTTACGGGGGGAGTTAGAAGATTAGGGCATAGTTTTTTTAAATTGTGTGATTGTTAAGTGGCTGCACAAATCTAAAACAATAATTTTGGTAGTTTGTATTGTTTTAAATTTTATTCTCCTTTTTGTAATTGATTTGAGTCGTTAGGCATAATTATGATTATTTGTTGGTCTACTCCTTATATGAAGCATAGTTTGAGATCTAAAAATAGTTTAAAAATAAAAGTGGTTATACTAATAATATATTAATCATAGAATAACAAATCTATAAACCTTAGAATTTCCATTCGACAATAGCATGCATGAACCAATATTTGTCTTTTAATGGAAAAAAATATTGATGTTGTACACACTATTCTCGAATTATCCTTATGGACAGTTTGGGCATGTGAGTGAATTTTATATTACATACCATATACTTCTACATCAGAGAGTTTCATCGATATTTTCGGTCATGTTCTCTGGGTACATAGCATAATTTTAGTATTTGTGTATCTGGGGAACTACGTCGAAATGCTATCGAAATTTTTTTGCTGTAGAAGACATGTATGACAATATTAAATTTTTATATTCCTGAATGCGATAAGACCACCATCCTATAGGTAGGAGATATAAAACGTTAGTCAACTATTATTACATAAGATGGACTGTATAGTTTGCATCATAAACATGTAGGCATGGATTGTAGATGGATGTCATTGCACGATAAGTTCTATCTTGAGTATATTACAAGTGTGACATCTTTCATGAACATAGCATCCAATCACACTAGAGAAGATGGAAAAGCTCGTTGTCCATGTCGTCGATGCAGGAATCTATTTTGATGTAGCCTATTGGATATTCAGAATCATTTATACGAACACGGTATAGATGTGACTTATAAGAGATGGACTTATCGTGGTGAAGATTTGCTGATTGGCTCGAGCATGTTGCTCAAAAATCTCATAAATGCATCGTCAGTAGGTGGATCACCCAGTCATGAAAGGCAAACACTTAGTGCAGAAGATAGAAAAATTCTGGAGGATCTCCATCCTGAGTTATTTGAAGCAAATATGGAAGCGAGTGTTGGGAATAGTATCCCAAAGCCAATCGTCAGTCTGTTGACGGTTGTGCTCTTTGTTGTATTAGTACATAAATCATAAAAAATAAAAGTTATTTTGGATTTTTTTCATCATAAATTATCTTCTTCTAATGAACTCCTGTGTTGTGGTGAAGTCCTTATGACTATTTAGACTCGACAAAGGAGGATTTATCGTTTAGTCCTTAAACCTGTTCGCGACCAAATGATACGTTTTACCAAGGACAATAATGTTTATCGAGCATAGGTCATTTTGTGCCATATAGGTTGGTTGTCCTCTTAACCAAGGAGTGTGGAGACACTGGTATGGCATACAGGTGAGATGTAAGGGTACATCTGCACTGAACGTGACCGACTCCGAGCCTTTTCTGCTATCAAGATTTGCTCCGATGGGATATGGGTATAACTATCCCTCCGACCTAAGACCACTATGGTGACTTGCAAGCAACTCACTGCACTTAGGCACTGGACTACCTGAATTTCTAATTCAGTGATGGAAGGCTGCTGGGTGTAGTCAAGTACTTGACTTGTCGGTGCGTGTGTCAAGATGGGATTGACCACTCCAGTTCAGGAGCTGTGTACAGTCATATTTTAATTTAGCAAAACCTTGGCCAGGATAGTCCTAGTGAGGAGTCACAGGACTGTTTGAGTTGAGCACGACTCGGATGATCTAATTAGGGTTGACAGTTTAACCCTGAGTCATCCTAAACACAGGGGTCAAAAGGAATGAATTATGCAGTAACCATATTCACGTAGGTTCTGAGTGTTGCGATTGTGACTATTCGACCTATCTGATCATCGAGTACCATTGCTAGATGGTCACTTCGATTAGTACAGGAATTGGTTCCTGTGCTAACGGCTTAGGTTCGAACCTGCGGGGTCACACACATTAGAGGTTCCTATCTGATCTGATGGCTGATAAAGAGTCCTAATATTCATGGACTATGAGTCCTACGTATTTGGGACTCTGTGATCAAGAATCAAAATTCTTGATCACAAGTCCCGCACATTTTGGGTACCGGGGTCAAGAGTCCCATTGTTTAGGACTCTTCGATCAAGGTTTCATATTGATGAACTTTGATACTCGATTGCCCATCGAATTTGGACTCAATATTTATGAGAGATTTAATTAGTAATTTGATCTCTAATTAACTCAATTTGATTGAGTAATTATTTTTGGATCAAGTCCAATTGAATTGGATTCAGTTGGGTTTGACCCGATTAGGTTAAGAGTTGACCTAATCGTCGAGATGGTTTGGTCCCTGATTTGATCAGGGTTGGGCTTAGTCAATTCTTAATTTGATTAAGATTTTATTGAGCCTAATTAAGCCTAATTAAGTTGGGTTTAAATTAGTCTAATTGGTCCTAACTTATTTGGTTCAATTAGGTTGGTTTAAATAATGAAACCACCTTGACCCAAACTCCCTGCGCCACCTCACATCCACTGCACCCATTTGAATTCATGAGAAGAATTTCTCATGAATTTTTTCTCACGCAAAGCCCTCCCCATGCCCATATTTGTGCACCATATGGATGGATAAAGCTGATTAGTTAACCATTCAAATTCAAAGTGTGTTTGAATTTGAATGGATAACTTATCTCTTGTGCCTTCATGCTTATCCATCTTGTGCGCCACATAACTTACACGAGAAAAGGTTTCTCATGAAACATTTCCACGCACAAAAAGTCCACGCCCTTCTCTTCTCATGCCATAAGTGGATAGGGATGAGTTGGTTTGCATTTGAATTCAAACTCAATTTGAATTCAAATGTGCAACCACTTATCTTTATCCTCTCATACGGATAAGACATGTTCGATGTTGTTTTAAAAAGAGGAGAAAGGTGGGGCATGCATAGAAATTTTTGGAGAGAAAGTTTGGGGTATGAGGAACCTTTCTGCATAAGGTGAAGGTCCAAAACCTTCCAAAAAAAAAGAAAGAAAAGAAAGAAAAAAAGGCACAGAGTTTTTCTTAGTGTACCCTAGGGTTTCAGCCTGGGTTTGGGAAGTGAGAAGGTGAGCTACGAGTGTCGTGAGCTCACCAAATTTTAGGAATATCTTCAACATCCTCTCAAGCATGTTTGCTAATGATCTAGAGTATCTGAAGAATCAGCAGACATCGATCAAAGGAGTTCGATCAGCATCGACCGTCGAAAGGGCTCTACAACGAGCTAGCACCCGTGAGGAGCCGATCAGACCGGGAGCCTCGTGTGGATGATCCACAGAGGTCAGACATACTATGTGGCTACATCATGATAATTAGACTCTCCCGACGGTGATCAGATTGTGGTGATCTACTATCCGTACAAAGGTATTGTGTTTTGAACACATTACAGTAAAGTGTTTACTGTTCAAATTCAAATTTTAAATTTAAATGCATGCATGCTGTATATCATATTTAGATCCTAGTATAGGATAAATACATGTTAATTAATTAGATTAATTAATATTTTTCACTGTAAAATCATAATTTTGAAAAAGTTTTAAAATTATCATTTTACCCCTGCACTGAATTACGCATCAAATGGTATCGGAGCAGGTTCTAAGATATGATATATGAATTTGCATGCGTAGATTAAGTTGTAATCTAAAAATTTAAATTTAAAATTTTAAATTCAAAATTTAAAATTTGAATTTTGAAAGTTGTTCGAAATTCAAATTCAAACATTTGAAATTCAAATTTAAATTTGAATTTTAAATTTGAAATTCAAAATTTAAAATTTAAAAATTTGAAATTTAAAATTTAAAATTTGAAATTTAAAATTTGGTTAAAATTTAAATTTGAAATTCAAATTTAAAATTCAAAATTTAAAATTCAAAATTTTGAAATTTGAAATTTAAAATTTGTTTGAAATTTGAAATTCAAAAATTTAAAATTTAAAATTTAAAATTTGAAATTTAAAATTTAAAATTGGTATATTTAGATATACATGATCCAAGTAGCAAGTAATTGAATTGGGTTGGTTGCCATGGTTGTCCGGTCATAGGAGAAAAGTAAGGTTTAAAGGCCCTCTCCTCCCATTCGATGGGGTCTCCTATGGTGGTAGGGGTGCCGCTGCAATTATATCCCATGCAGATGAAGCAGCGAAAGGACTTAATTATAAAGGTTCAATTGTAAAATTTATCATGAATGTATTAGATTAGATCTAAAGGAATATTCATGATTTATTTTGATTGAGTTATTTTCTATTATGTAATTAGCAATAGGATTGCTATTTATGAAATGTGCTGATCTATTTGTGAAATGAGTCAACATATTTGGTGAACAAAAATAAAATCTTTCAAATTTAAAAATTATTTTCGAAAAGCCAAACCCTGACCCATCAGCCCAAATACTTAATTAAAAGAATTAAGTGTTGTCAAGTTGGTCTAGTATTGTGAATTAAGACCTAAGACAATTGCATAAACTTGTGGGTCAATGGGTTAGATGGATTAGGTCCATAATTGGGTTAGACCTAAGGTTAGCTTAAAGAAATGGACTAAATTAGAGTAATTGGTCAAATCTAATCAAAAGTTGAATTAGATTAGGTCAAGGACACTCTAGACTCAACTCCAATAGTTGTAGTTGAATGGGTCCATATCTTTAACTAGACCAAGATGGACTTAATTCATGACTATGCGGTGGAACCTTATTTACTAAGTTGATCAAATTAAAACTAATGAACCGGTTGGTGTCTAAGGTAAGTTCGATAGTTTGACCAGTGGTTCTTAAGTGGGAGCTATTGACATTGATTCGATCGCTGACGAGTTAATGACATATCCCCACCACCGATCTCACTTATCTGACCAATCTGGTGAGTTAGATTTTGATTAGATCACTTGGTGATTAGGGCTCACCCATGTCATTAGGTAAATCAGTGTGACTAATTTAGGTCCCCTAGTGCCGGCTTTAATTAAATCCTTTTAATCTGACTTGGTGAAGTCAGTGGGAGGATTGAAATTGGCTGGTTAATTTCTTCTTTTCTATCCTTTAATAAAATCCTCAAAATTATTATGTCCCTAAAATGATTAAGTTATAGTGATAACTGAGACATAGCCTCCCATTAAGTGAGTGATAATGAGTCCATTAGTTTAATAATCACTGGAGGCCCAAAGGCCTGGTGCTTATTGAGTAATGAAATTATCATTCATAGTATGATAATTTGGTTTAAGTCTTTCTGATGGTGGTCAGGTTGGCCGGTCAAAGTCGGGCCTGATCATTTATTGGTCCGATTCATCAAATCAAGTCATGTTAATGGTTGGACCTAACCAGATCTTTTCAGTGGAGGCCAAAGCCTACTGATTAGGTTCTGGGGTAAAATTAATTTTTAGAAGTTGTTTAGAGAAACAACTGGTTATGAACCTACCCATAGATGCACATGGATTGACCAACCAAAGTTGGGCTCGTGTGTAGTCTGTGTGGATTCTAGTACCCACTAAGAAATTAAAGTAATTCCTCGAATTGGAGGTTGAGGCTACCAATTCGTTAAAATATTGGGAGAAACTTTAGACTAAAGTCCAAGTCTTTAGTATTAATAATTTATGTACTAATAGAGGTCTGGTTTTCCTTTATGCAGCTATGGCCACTACCCTATCGCTTCGATCATTATTAGATAATGACAAGCTCATGGGATCGAATTTTGATAGCTGGTATCGAAAATTAAAAATCATCCTTGAGCATGAGCCGATCCTTTATGTAGTAACGGATCCGGCACCCAAGGAGCCAGCCCCGAATGCTAGAGGGACGATCCGAGACACTTACCAGAAGTGGCTCAACGACCGCACCACCGTTCGATGCATAATGCTGGCGGCAATGAATGATGAGTTCAGCCACAGGTTTGAGAATGCCTAGCCACAGGAGATGCTTCAAATGTTGAGCGACTCCTTTGGCACGCCTGACGACGTTGAAAGGCACAAAACTAGTTATGCCATTTTCAATGCTCAGATGAGGGATGGGGCCTCAGTCACCGATCATGTACTGTATATGATCGAAATGATTGAGCGCCTAAGTAAACTGGGCTTTTCCTTGCACGAGCAGCTCGGTAAGGATGCGATCCTTAATTCATTGCCCAAGTCCTTCCTCCCCTTTCTTACTCATTTTCGAATGACAAAGCCTGCAGTAAACTACCACGGCTTGTTGGGGTTGCTGCAGAACTTTAAGAAGGACCACCAGCTCCATAAGGAGTCAGTGAATATTGTGGGAGGATCTTCTTCTGATCGTCGACCCTTTAAGAAAGGAAAGAAGAACAAGAAGAAGAAGAACAAAAGGGTGCAGCCGCATGCTGGGACGTCTGCACAGGGTCAGACCAAGAAGTGCAAGCCCAACCAGAGACAGGCGGAGTGCTTCTTTTGCAAGAAGCAGGGGCACTGGAAGAGGAACTGTCCTCCATACATTGCCTCCCTGGACCCAAACAGGCTGAAGAAGAAGCAAGATAATTATATGATAACACCTTGCAACTTTTTTATTTGTGATACTACTGCCTGGGTATTAGATACCGAAAGTCCTTATCATATTTGCAATTCGATGCAGGGTCTGCAGGTCAGTAGGAGATTTGATGATGGCGAGAGGTTCCTGAATGTTGGAGATGGAAGCAAAGTTTCAGTTCTAGCTTTAGGAATCATGAACCTTGTAATCAATTCTCGTAATATAATTCTGAGTGAATGTCACTATTGTCCAAGCTTTTTATTAAATATTATTTCTGTAGGCCTTTTGGCCATGTATGGTTATCAATTTTTAATAAAAGAAAATGTTTGCAATATCATTTTGAATGGTGTTACAATATTTGTTGGACAACTAGATAATGGAATTTACTTACTGTCACAGCCTGTTAATGTGGTTCAAACCTCCGGTAAACATCCTAGAATAGAAAATATGTCAGAAGTCTACCTTTGGCACTGTAGGCTAGGTCATATCAACAAGAACAGGATAAACAGGTTAGCTCAAGAAGGAATTCTTGAAGTAGGTGATTGTGAATCACTTCCAACTTGTGAGTCATGTCTTCTTGGGAAGATGACCAAGTCACCTTTTATTGAAAAAGGTGAGAGAGCCAGTGAACTCTTGGGTCTGGTACATTCTGATGTATGTGGACCCATGAGCTCAAGTGCAAGAGGTGGATATTTCTACTTCATAACCTTCACAGACGACCTATCGAGATATGGGTATGTTTATTTAATGAAGCATAAGTTGAAGTCGTTTGAAATGTTCAAACTATTCCAAAATGAGGTAGAAAAATAAACTGAAAAGTATATTAAAACTCTTCGATCTGATCGAGGAGGTGAATACCTTTCCAATGAGTTTCTGACATATCTTGGGAGAATGGGATTCTCTCTCAGTGGACTCCTCCTGGAACACCACAGCATAATGATGCGTCTGAAAGGAGAAATCGGACCTTGTTGGACATGGTCCGATCCATGATGGGGTTTGCTGGTCTGCCGATCTCCCTCTGGGGATATGCACTCGAATCGGCTTGTTACCTTCTAAATAGGATTCCGAGTAAGTCTGTAACCAAAATGCCATATGAGTTATGGATAGGACGTAAGCCAGTACTCTCGCACCTTAGGGTTTGGGGGTGTCCGGCTTATGTTAAACATTTAATTACAAACAAGCTTGGACCTAGGTCTGACAAGTGTAATTTCATAGGGTACCCAAAAGAGACCAAAGAGTATTATTTCTACCTAGCTGATGAGCAAAAGGTGTTTGTCAACCTTAAGGCAATCTTTTTAGAAAAAAGTTCCATAGTGAAGGGACAATTGCCTCTAAGGTCGAACTTGAGGAAGTTCGGCAGGTGGAAAAACCGACACAAATACTGAACCTGAACCAGATTTGGTTAGATCAGATCCGGAGCCCATTGTTCCTGCACCCTTAAGGCGATCTAGTAGAGTACCACGTCAACCGGACAGATACTATGGTTTCTTGGTCCGGGATGGAGATCCTATCGAACTTGATGAAAATGATGAGGATCCGATCACCTACATGGATGCAATGCAGAGATCTGACTCTGAGAAATGGCTAGAGGCCATGAAATCCGAAATGGAGTCCGTGAAAGTCAACGATGTGTGGACATTGGTTGACCCACCCGAAGGAGTAAAACCCATAGAGTGTAAATGGGTCTTCAAGAGGAAGAGGGGCGCAAACGAAAAGATAGAAATCTATAAAGCCCGTCTGGTTGCCAAGGGATATCGTCAACGTTATGATATAGACTATGATGAGATATTTTCTCCTATGGCAATGCTCAAATCCATTCGGATTATGCTTGCAATAGCTGCCCATCTGGACTATGAAATCTGACAGATGGATGTGAAGACAGCTTTCCTAAACGGAGAGCTGGACGAAGAGGTGTATATGATACAACCTGAAGGATTCACATCCACAGATGAGTCTAAGGTGTGCAGGCTACATAGGTCCATTTATGGACTTAAGCAGGCATCTCGAAGTTGGAACATACGTTTTGATAGGATGATCAAGACGTATGGCTTCGTTAAGAATGGAGAAGAGCCCTGCATTTATAAGTGGGCTAATGGTCCAGTAGTAGTATTTCTTGTATTGTATGTGGATGACATTCTCTTAATCGGGAATGATATCCCTGCATTACAGAGAATAAAAATTTGGCTGTCGTCACAATTCTCCATGAAGGATCTGGGAGAAGCTTCCTACATCCTAGGGATGAGGATCTATAGGGATAGATCTAAAAAGTTGCTTGGCTTATCCCAGTCCACGTACATTGATACTATGCTGAAAAGGTTCAGCATGAAAAATTCTAAGAAAGGCTATCTACCGATAGGCCATGGAATTTTTCTCTCGAAGAGGGATTGTCCGACAACACCTCAAGAGAGAGAGCGTATAGGTAGAATTCCATATGCTTCGACAGTGAAATCTATCATGTACGCCATGACATGTACACGACCAGATGTGGCATACTCACTAGGGGTAGTGAGTAGATACCAATCTGATCCAGGGGAGAATCACTGGAAGGTTGTTAAAACATCTTAAAGTATTTAAGAAATACTAAGGACCAGTGGTTTGTTTATGGTGAATCAGACTTGAGACTTATAAGGTTTACAGACTCTAGTTTTCAGTTTGATCACGATGACAGCAAGAGTGTATCGGGATTTATTTTTACCCTTAATGGTGGGGCTGTCTGCTGGAAGAGTTTCAAGCAGCACACAGTGGCTGATTCAGTTTGCGAGGTGGAGTATGTCGCTGCATCAGATGCTGCCAAAGAAGCAGTGTGGCTGAGAAAATTCATCACCGAGCTCGGAGTAGCACCCTCCCTTGTTGGTCCAGTTCTGCTCTACTGTGACAGCTCTGGAGCGATAGCTCAGGCGAAGGAACCAAAGGCACACCAATGGACGAAGCATATTCTGCACCGCTACCATCTCATCCAGAAATTCGTGGATCGAGGTGATGTCGACCTTTAGAAGATCGACGGAAAGGAGAACCTGGCCGACCCATTCACCAAAGCCATTGCGGTGAAGAAGTTCGACGACTTCAAGTCAAAGATGGGTATTAGATACTGCATCGATTGGCTTTAGGCCAAGTGGGAGATTGTTGGGAATAGTGTCCCAAAGTCAATCGTCAGTCTGTTGACGGTTGTGCTCTTTATTGTATTAGTACATAAATCATAAAAAAATAAAAATTATTTTGATATTTTTTCATCACAAATTGTCATCTTCTAATGAACTCCTGTGTTGTGGTGAAATCCTTAAGACTATTTAGACTCGACAAAGGAGGATTTATCATTTAGTCCTTAAACCTGTTCGCGATCAAATGATACGTTGTTACCAAGGACAATAATGTTTATTGAGCATAGGTCGTTGTGTGCCATATAGGTTGGTTGTCCTCTTAACCAAGGAGAGTGGAGACACTGGTATGGCATACAGGTGAGATGTAAGGGTACATCTGCCTGAACGTGATCGACTCTGGAGCTTTTTCTGCTGTGAAGATTTGCTCCGATGGGATATGGGTATAACTATCCCTCGACCTAAGACCGCCACGGTGACTTGCAAGCAACTCACTGTACTTAGGCACTGGACTATTGGAATTTCAAATTCAGTGATGGAAGGCTACTGGGTGTAGTCAAGTACTTGACTTGTCGGTGCGTGTGTTAAGATGGGATTGACCACTCCAGTTCAGGAGCTGTGTACAGTCATGTTTCAATTTAGCAAAATCTTGGCCAGGATAGTCCTAGTGAGGAGTCACAAGACTGTTTGAGTTTAGCACGACTCGGATGATCTAATCAGAGTTGACAGTTTAACCCTGAGTCGTCCTAAACACAGGGGTCAAAAGGGATGAATTATACAGTAACCATTTTCACGTAGGTTCTGAGTGTTGCGATTGCGACTATTCGACCTATCCGATCATCGGGTACCATTGCTAGATGGTCACTTCGATTAGTACAGGAATTGGTTCCTGTGCTATCGGCTTAGGTTCGAACCTGCAGGGTCACACACATTAGAGTTCCTATCTGATCTGATGACTGATGAAGAGTCTTAATATTCATGGACTATGAGTCCTACATGTCTGGACTCTGTGATCGAGAATCAGGATTCTCTGATCACAAGTCCCGCATATTTTGGGTACTGGGGTCAAGAGTCCCACTGGTTTGGGACTCTTCGATCAAGGTTTCAAATTGATGAATTTTGATACCCGATTGCCCATTGAATTTGGACTCAATATTTATGAGAGATTTAATTAGTAATTTAATTGCTAATTAACTCAATTTGATTGAGTAATTATTTTGGATCAAGTCCAATTGAATTGGATTCAGTTGGGTTTGACCCGATTAGGTTAAGAGTTGACCTAATCGTCGAGATGGTTTGGTCCCTGATTTGATCAGGGGTTGGACTTAGTCAATTCTTAATTTGATTAGGATTTTATTGAGATAATTAAGCCTAATTAAGTTAGATTTAAATTAGTCTAATTGGGCCTAACTTATTTGGTTCAATTAGGTTGGTTTAAATAATGAAACCACCTTGACCCAAACTCCCTGCACCACCTCACATCCACTGCACCCATTTGAATTCACGAGAAGGAATTTCTCATGAATTTTTTCTCACACAAAGCCCTCCCCATGCCCATATTTGTGCACCATATAGATGGATAAAGCTGATTAGTTAACCATTCAAATTCAAAGCATGTTTGAATTTGAATGGATAACTTATCTCTTGTGCCTTCATGCTTATCCATCTTGTGCGCCACATAACTTACACGAGAAAAGGTTTCTCATGAAATATTTCCACACACAAAAAGTCCACGCCCTTCTCTTCTCATGCCATAAGTGGATAGGGATGAGTTGGTTTGCATTTGAATTCAAACTCGATTTGAATTCAAATGTGCAACCACTTATCTTTATCCTCTCACGCGGATAAGACATGTTCGATGTTGTTTTAAAAAGAGGAGAAAGGTGGGGCGTGCGTAGAAATTTTTGGAGAGAAAGTTTGGGGCGTGAGGAACCTTTCTGCATGAGGTGAAGGTCCAAAACCTTCCGAGAGAAAAAGAAAGAAAAGAAAGAAAAAATGATACATAGTTTTTCTTAGTGTACCCTAGGGTTTCAGCCTGGGGTTCGGGAAGTGAGAAGGTGAGCTACGAGTGTCGTGAGCACACCAAATTTTAGGAAGATCTTCAACATCTCTCAAGCATGTCTGTTGATGATCCAGAGTATCTGAAGAATCAGTAGACATGATCGAAGGAGTTCGATCAGCATCAGCCATCGAAAGGGCTCTACAACGAGCTAGCACCCGTGAGGAGCCGATCAGACCGGGAGCCTCATGTGGACGATCCACAGAGGCCAGACGTACTGTGTGGTTATGTCACGATGATCAGACTCTTCCGACAGTGATCAGATTGCGGCGATCTACTATCCGTACAAAGGTATTGTGTTCTAAACACATTACAGTAAAGTATTTACTGTTCAAATTCGAATTTCAAATTTAAATGCATGCATGCTGTATATCATATTTAGATTCTAGTATATAGGGTAAATACATATTAATTAATTAGATTAATTAATATTTTTTACTGTAAAATCATAATTTTAAAAAGTTTTAAAATTATTATTTTACCCCTGCACTGAATTCTGCATCAGCGAGATCAGAACATCAGCCTCCCATCCCATGACAAGAAGCTGAGGAGGATAGTAACATGCTTGTGAATGATAGATTTAAGCATTTATTAAGAGATGCACAAAGTGACGTTTATCCTGGTTGTAAGAAGTACTCTCTGTTGTCCACCATAATAAAATTATTACATATGAAGATACTTGGTAAGTGGTCAAACAACTTATTTAATTAGTTGCTCAAATTTTTTAAGGACCTACTATCTGAGGGAGAGTTACTTTTGTCAAGTCATTATGAAGTCAAAAAATTATTGAAAGGATTCGGGTTGGGAGTTGATGACTTGGGCCTATGCTGCGAAAAGATACATGCATGTCCAAATGATTGTGTTCTATTTTGGAAGGACAAAAAAGATCTACAAGCATGTCTGATTTGTCATTCAAGTAGATGGAATGAAAGTCATGGTAAGGATAAAAAGAAAAAAAAATATCATACAAAATTTTGTGGTACTTTCCAATTACGCCACGATTGCATCGTTGTTCATGTCAAGGCATACTGCTTGTGACATGCCATGGCATAAGGAGAGAAACAACATCGATGATGATGTCATGAGACATCCATCAGATGGAGATGTATAAAAATATTTCGATCATGAACATCCATGGTTTGTAGCTGATTCATGAAATGTTAGGCTAAAGTTGGTAATAGACAGGTTTAATCCATATGGTAGTCTTAGCACTATATACAGTATGTGACCCGTTATAGTATTTTCTTATAATTTACCACCTTAGAAGTGCATGAAATCACTTTTTAATCTACTGGCTTTGTTGATCCCTGATCCCCATACCCCTGGAAGAGATATAGACATATTTTTAGAACCGTTGATCGAAGAGTTGCAATACTTGTGGGAAGAAGGGTGTGAAATGTATGATCATGTCGTAGGAGGCATCTTTTACATGCATGCGATACTGCTTTAGATAGTTAACAATTTTTTCATGTACAATGATATTTTTGGGTGGTGTACAAAAGGATATAAGGCATGCCCAACTTGTAACGATGATATTACATCGGATCGTATTCATGGAAATATTTGTTTCACCGGCCATCGACATTTCTTACTGGATGATCATAGATGGAGGAGACGTCTTAAGTTCAATGGCAAGCATGAACGACGTGCCCAACTAAGGTTCTAATCTATGGATAACATTTTAAATCAACTATCTGACCCATAAGATGTCATATTTGGTAAGGGTTCGTTCAGTCAAGTAGGTGTGCAAATGAGTATCAAAAATTAAAGAAAAAAGAGCAGGTTGTTCAATCTTCCATATTGAAAAAATACTTCTTCTTCGACACAATCTTGACATCATGCACATGGAAAAGAACATATTTCATAATGTATTTTATACCATCCTCAATATCGAAGGAAGAATGAAGGATACCATGAAGGCTCATCTTGACTTGGAGGATATGCGGATTAGAAAGGAATTATATTTGATTCGATAGGGGGATAGGCTGGTAAAGCCATTGGCATATTATCTACTGAATCGAAGAGAGTGAAATTAATTTCTCACATATCTGAGTTTAGTGAGGTTTTTCGATGGATACACCTTAAGCTTGAAATGGTGCATCAAGTCGAAAGATGGGAAGATTGTCGAGATGAAAAGTCACAATTGCCATGTGCTTTTATAACATGTGCTCTCAGTTGGTTTGCATGGATTATTGTCGGATAATGTGTGCGATGCGTTACTTGATCTGAAAACTTATTTTTGAAACTTATGTGCAAAAATGTTGAGACGAAGTCAAATCGACATATTAGAGAAGAAGAGTATCATTACTCTCTGTAAGCTCGAGATGACATTCCCTCTTGCCTTCTTTGACATCATGGTGCATCTTTCAATTCATCTTCCACATGAGGCTAGACTGGGTGGGTAAGTATATACAAGGTGGATGTATCCAATTGAAAAGTAATTGCATAATATTATAAAATTTATTATTCATTATGTAAAACTTATTATGTATGTATATCAATTGATAATTTATTGGATAGGAAGATGTGAGAATACAAGAGTATCGTTGCTAACAAAGCATGGCCTGAAGGTTCAATAGCGGAGGCACACATAATGAATAAATATCTGACATTCTGCTCTATGTAACATTGGAGAGTGGAGACCAAATTTATAAGACCACAATGGAATGTCGATGTTAACGACATTCTCATCGATGGATTATCCATGTTCTCCAATGTTGCCCGACCATATAGTAAGACAGATTTTTGAATATTGACACTATAGAAAATGGATGACATGCATTAGTATGTGCTAAACAATTACGAAGAGGTGGAAGCATACATGATGTGAGTATACACATTTAATTTTTACAATGTTGATATTGCATGAACGTATGTAAATGTAGACTCTAAATTAAAATATATATGTTATTACTGTATCACTTCAGTGAGCATAAAAGTGAACTCAGAAGAATCAATCCTACATTAGTAGCGGCATGACATAGGAATCAATTCGCATCATGGTTTGACGAATGGGTGGGCTACGTTAATGTTCACCATGACTTAAGGTTTGTTTATATAGAATTTATTTTGTTAAACATAACCTGCTTAGTGTTCTTTCAATTATCGTTAGCTCGGCTATGTATAGACAATACTAACTATATCAGTGATGACTTAGCCATACTTGCACAAAAATTTGACGGACATGTATCAATATATTCAATATGCATAGTCAATAGTGTGCGATTCTTAACAAAAAATTATGATCGCGATCGAACCACACAGAATTGTAGAATAAGCAGGGAGAGCAAGCACAAGGGTGAAATAATGGATTTTTTTGATATTTTGCATGATGTTATAGAGCTGAGGTTTCATAGTCTTCGGTGGGTCGTGTTATTCAAGTGTCGATGGTATAATTTAGGATGACACAGGCCAATTGTTATAGATCCTCAGCTCATCAATGTTCACATCGGTCACTTATGATATGAAAGTGATCCTTATATTTTTGCAAAGCAAGTGAGACTAGTATGGTATGTTGAGGATACCAAAATGAAAGAGCCTTGGCGAGTTGCAATAAGGGCTCAGCATAGACATTTGTTCGATCTTGCACTTTTCACATGCCAAAATGATGAAGGTCTAGAAAATGAAGTCTGTGCAACTATTGAAAATGAAGCGTATCAAATGCGAACACCAGATAACATATTAGTGCCAGATGACATGATCGAAATAGGATAATTGTAATGAGACGACTTGAACCTGAGGATGTTCTTATTGTTGGAACGTCGGTATGGGTATGGGCACGAGTACGATCCAACAATAATTTGGGGTCACAATCACATATGGATGATGACTTTATCAACGACGATGATGATAGCACTTCAGGGTCGATGCCTTCTACGAGTCTTGTTGAGGATGACTATATGGACACGAGTTCAGATTTTGAGAATAATAATTAATATAAATAAGTAATTTAATTTATTTTTTTGTTACATCATATACTATTTAAGTTTTTTTTATTACATGCTGATTTGAATTATCTTAATCATTATAGCACCATGGCTGGTCTTGGACGTGGATGTTCGAGGGTTAGACAGCAGGCTCCACTTAATTATACACATCTTTACTTTAGCATTTTGCATGATGAGCTAGAGGACTTAGATGAGACTCAATTGTCAGAGTCCACGGAGCAGGCTAGTGCTCAGCCAGAGCCTGCCCAACCAGAGGTCATGGCACCATAGCATCATCCCCCTGTAGGTACATCTCTATCAAATTTATAAACTATGTATATTTTTTTGTTATATACATCCATTGATAGATGATATATGTTCATTTCATAAATTTTCATATGCAGGAACACAACAGCGACGCATGGTGCGTGGTCTTAGTAAGGACCTCATTTTGAAGAAATATGTGCATATGCATAATGAAAAGCTAAAGGTACAGATATTTTAGGATCATCTGGTTGGCACAGAAGCTAGTATAGTCACCAATGAGATCAGTCTATACAGTGGAATCATATTTCGTGGGCCATTGAAAGTTTCAAGCATGTCGTCCCTCGATACCGGGATGCCCTTGTCTCTCACATCAAGGTAAGAATTAACTTCGAATGTGCAGGATAATAAGAATGTCCTCATAAATAATGGATAATTCTATGTCTTGTGCATCATTACATGGTCCATATTATCTTTTCTCTAGTCTCTTTGTTAGACTTCAAGGATGTTACATGGATAATTTTTTGTTATATGGATACTTCTTTGTTACATGAATAATTCTATGTCTTTGCTTCTTGTTACGATGAATGTTCAAATGTGCAGGATAATATTAACTTCAAGGATTGCACTGACAAACAAGTGAAGGCATGTATTCTCAAAATGGCTACAAATAAGTATAGAGATCGGCGATGTAGGCTTTATGGTACTGCAATCAACTGCGGGCAAAGGAGATTGACCTTGTGACCCAGCCTTATAGAAATTGGGCTAGGTCTAGTGATGATTGGCGGTGGTTATGCGAGCATTTTGGGAGTGAGGCATTTAAGGTATGTTTAGTGTTTTAAGTTATTTTGATATTGTTAAGCCCTTTATTGGTTATAACTGTATATATTTTTTAGTGACGATCGAAGGCGAACAAGGTGAATAAGAGTAAAATTGATTCTATTCACATGCAAGGGAGTGCCTCTTTTGCACAAGAAATGAAGAGGATAGTACATAACTACATTTGTAATTGCATGCTGTAAGTTCTTATTGAATATATGAATTACTTTGATGTCTTTTTTCTTCTTTTCTTTTGTTTGAATAGGGACTATCCGAGGTCGACGCACATGGTAAATTCTATCAGAACAAAAGTAGTGAGTTTGTGATCGAGGAGGCGATGCAGCATCATGTAAGTATGGTACTATATTTTGAATGCTTTTAAAGCTTTTGAAATAAATTTATGGTATTATTTGGTCTATTGTGAAGGAAAAATGTTACAATTAAGAGAGCAGACGATGAGGGAGGTTGGATCTGACAGGATGCTAAATCACAGTTCGTTTATTCGATGACAGATGATGCAATCCTGGATGCTATCCTCGGGCGGTAGTTAGGGTATGGGCATAGCATGCACTCAAAAAATCCCATAGTTCATCGTTCGATCAATCTGATGATGCCTCATTGCTAGAGGCAGTCAAGACATCAATGAGCGTGATGTAGGATCAAATTACTTATTGGATGAATCGCGGCCAGATGCTCAAGAGGATAGTGGCTGTGATAGCGAGATGGCTCAGTATCGATGCCTCCAAGTTAGCACCTCTACAGCCGCATGATGCTGCCTCTGCACAGTCATTGCGACACATATCGAGCCAGGAATCAATGCCTGAAGGAGGGAACGAGGCTAATGATTGTGATGATGTATAGTTTGTAATTTTTTTTTAAATTTTAAATGGTGTATGAACTCATACTTTTATATCTGATAATGATAGCTATGAAACTTATTATTACTTAAAATTTAAATATTTTTATTGTGTTCGTATATTTTAATGTAAAATATGCTTAATCTCATAAAAAATTATATTTTAATAGGTACTTTTATGAAAAAAATAGTAAAAAAATATTTTCTTTCATTCTTAAATTTAATGATGAAATATTAATTTCTTCATAAAAAATAATTAAAAAATTTCATTTGCGCTCTAAAATAAAAATTTTCACTATAAATTATGATGAAATATAATATTTCATTGCTAAAATTGTGATGAAATGAATTTTCATCATTAAAAATAAATATTTTCATTATAAAATTTATTTTTTTTCTTTATTCTTTTTTTAGTAATAAAATTTCATATTTCATCACTAAATTTGTGAAGAAATTTTTTTCATCGCTAAAATTGTGATGAAATTTTTTTCATCATAAATTTAATGATGAAATTTTATATTTCATCACTAAATTAGCAATGAAATTTTTTTTTTCATCTCTAATTTAGCGACAAAATTTTTTTCATCATAAATTTAGTGATGAAATTATTTTTTCATCACAAATTCGGTAATGAAAATTTTTTTCATCGCAAATTTAATGATGAAATTATTTTTTCATCACTAAATTAGTGATAAATTTTTTTTTATCATTAAATTTTGTAATAAAATTCTATTTTTATAGCTAAAATTAAAAATAATAATAATTATAAAAATTTCTAATGAATAATATTTATTTTTGATGATAAAAATATTTTTATCATAATTTTAGTGATAAAAATTTAAGATTTTGCAATAAAAATATTTTATCGCTAATACTACAAACTTTTCTATCATGTGGTTGACTACATTTGACGATGAAATAAAATTTTTTCATCGCTAAGACCTTTTGCTACGAGGCTTTTTCTGTAAACTTTTAGCAATAAAAAATTTTGTCGCTAATAGTTTTAGCAATAAAAATTTTATCTTTAGCGACAAAAATATTTCATCGCAAAAAATTAGATTTTTTGTAGTGAAATAAATACTAGGTGGAAGGTGCCTCCAATGTTTACTAAGACTATTGGACCCATTTGTTGGAAATTATATCCCAAAGTCAATCATCAGCCTGTTGATAGTTGTACTTATCATTGTAATTATATATAAATTATTAAATTAATAAATATTATTTAATTTTTTCATCATTATGTACGTCTTATTTTGAACTTTTGTTATGTGATGAAGTCCTTAGGACTATTTGATTCGATATAGGAGGATATATCATTTAGTTTTTAAACCTTAAGTTCATGACCAAATGATATACTATTATTAGGACGATAGCTATATCAAGTATAGGTCGTTGTGTGCCATGTACGTTGGTTGTCCTTTTAATCAAGAAGTATGGAGACACTGGCATGGCATGCAAGTGAGATGTAGGAGTACATCTCACTGAACGTGATCAATTGCTGAGCACTCTGCTATCAAGAGTAGCTTGCAAAGGATATGGGTATAAGTGTCCCTCGACCTAAGATCACCATGGTGACTTGCAAGCAACTCGCTATACTTTGATGTCGGACTACCTGAATTTTTAATTCAGTGATGAAAGGTTTCTGGGCATAGTCAAGTACTTGCTAAGTCGATGTGTGAGTCAAGATAGAATTGACCCCTCCGAATAAGTAAGATTTAATGTATCAGTATATTTCAATTCAGTAAAACTTTGGCCAGAGTAATCTATGTGATGGATTTTAAAAATTAAAATATAATGTGGATGACCATATCAGGATTGGCAGTTAAACCCTAGGTCACCTTGAGTATTTGGGTCAAAGAGAAATTATACGGTAACCATATGCCAATAGATTCTTGAATGATGCTTTGCAAACTTTCGACCTATCCGGACGTCGGATATCATTGCTAGATGGTCACTTTGATTGGTATAGAAAGATTATTCTCATACTATCAGCTTAGGTTTGAATCTATGGGATCATACTTAAAAAAAATTTCTGACTGATCATATGGCTCATCAATAATTAAGAATCATTCTAGGGTAAAACAGTCAATTCGATTGATGATTAATCCTATACAAAAGTTGTAATAAATCAATTTGCTAATTATTGATGAATTATGGGAGGATTGATTAGTAATTAGATTATTAATTAATTTAATTTTATTGAACATTGAGATTTGGATCGAATCTAATTGAATTGGAATCAATTTGGTTTGACCCGATTAAGTTATGAGATGACCTAATCGCTAAAGGTGTTCGATTCCTGATATGATCAGGACTTGAGCTCGATTAATTTTTAATTTAATTAAAATTTAATTAAAACTATTTATATCTAATTAGATTGAGTTTAATAGTTTAATTAGATTTAACCTAATTTGGTTGAGTTAAGAATCTAATTGGATGAGAAAAATAATTCGAATTCGAATCCCTTGCACCTCCTTTATCTGTGCCCTCTTATTCTTCATATGAAAAATATTTTATGTGATTTTTTCTTATAACTAGAAGCCTTTTCCACATTCTCATCTGAGTCCTTTTGAATTAAAAATTGGTTTATTTAAATTTGAGTTCAAATTGGTTTGAATTTGAATGAAAATCTAAAGTCCAAATTGAGTTGGACTCTCCTCTTCACGCCACCACATTTCTCCACACATAAATATTTTTGTATGAGATTTTTTATATCATTTTGATGTTAGTCAACCTCTCTCTAAGTTATAAGATAAAATAAAATTTGGTTCAAAATTTAATTTAAATTTATTTAAATTGGTGATAAGGATCAACCAACACTTGAATTGGAACCAAAACTACCTTATTCTTATCCTTATCTTCCATGGGATGCCGACCTTAAAAGGGGGATCAATTTTGTGTGAGATTAGAAGTAATTTTTAGCATGAGAAATATAAGAGAGGGGACATAAAAATTGAGAGTGGGTTGGACTTCCATGCGTGAGAAACAGAGGAAGTGTTCTTTCTCTTGGGCGTGAGCTGTGGGTTCTAGGGTTTCATCTCTAGGTTTTGTGAGAAGAAAAATATAAGAGTGAGTCTTGTCCAATCTTCCACACCATTACCTCCTCATAAAGCTTCATCTTCTAATCCAGAGAAGTTCAGGAGATCCAAAGAAAGGAGCTTGGATCAGCCATCCAGAGCCTTCGATGCGAGCTAGCACTCCCGCGAAGGAAGATCCGATCAGATCTTCGAGTGGACGATCTGTAGAGGTCGGACGATATGTGTGGCTGCTCAGCATCAGTGAGAGCTTTGTATCATGCTTACCAGTAGCAGAGATCATCGACCCATAAAAAGGTGATGAGTTATGAACTCTACCGATGTAATCTAAAAATTAGATCAGATTCAGAGCATCGATATGATTGATACAGTTTTCTATTTTATATCAAATTTTATCTGTAAATCTTTTATGTCATAGATCCTTAATGGTAGTTTAGATCTGATCTAAGACATATTTAAAAAATTAAAATATTTAATTTTTTATTATTTCACTATAAAATTTTAAATATACATGCTTTGAACTACTCATTTTTCCTTCACCATTACCATCCACCTTAATGGGAGGCTATGAATTTGTTATCCTCATAACTCATTCATTTTAAGGACCTGATAATTTAAAGGATTTAGTTATGTATTTTAGAGAAGAGATTAACCAACAATCAATAATCCTCCCACTGACTTCATCAAATCTTTGAAGAGGACTAGAGATAAAACTGGTTCAGAGGCACCAAAATCAATCATACTAATTAACTTAAGATCCTCCTACTGACTTCACCAAGTCATGAGAGGATAAAACTGGTTCAGGTCATAGCTTAATTAGTAAGCACAATCATATGACTGACTAATCTAGGTGGCATGGGTTACCTCGAATCAATGAGCAATCTAATCAAAAGTTGATTAACCACATTGGCCAAGTAAGTGAGATTGATGGAAAAATCTACCAAAGCTTATCTTAGACACCATCGAAATGGCCAGATAGGCGGGCTGCCAATTAAAAACCATCAATCAAAATGCCAAACTTACCTTAGATACAACTTGGTTTATCAGTTTCAATTTGATCTGCCTAAGGACTTGGGCTCAACCACTGAACCATGATCAGGTCCATTTGATATAATCAAAATTATAGACTTTGATCAACTACAACTATTAAGTTTGATCTAGAGAAATCTTGACCTAATCTAATTCAACTCTTGATTAAATTTAGTAAATTTTTTAATTTAGTCCATATTTCATTTTAGCCCTAAGTCTAACCTAGTTAAATGATCTGATTTCGAGCTAATCCATAGCCCCATATTTTATACAATGTCTTTAGATTTTAAATTCATAATTCTAGATCAAAAATTTCAACTCTTAATTCTTAATTAAGTGTAGAAAGATAACATAATTTCAAATATAAATTTTTTTTACATTAAAATTTATGTAAAATAATTCTGTTTAGAAATTTGAGTCGACTTACCCTAGATTCAGTTGACTAATATAGAAAGTAATTTCTCGATCTGTAAAATTGAGTTCAACAAACTGAGCAGGCTCGAAAGGTTCTCTAGTTGACTCCAATCAAAATTAAGTCAACTCGATAGGCAAATTAGTAACTCATTGCTGAATTTTGGATCAGGATATTTTGCATAAATAGTTTCAATATTTCAGATCAAATTCTAAGATTTTGAATCTAGGATTTTACAGAAATTAAGTTTTAGATCTAAATTCTACAAAAACATATATATCACATATATAAATTTTAGATCCAAAATAAATCAAAATCAAATATCTAACATATATATCATAGGATCTAAATCTAAAATATGAAACATATATAATTTCTATTCGTAGTTCTTCTTCATGGGATGTAATCACAAGCGGCACTTCTACACGTCATAAGAGAACCCATCGAATAGGCAAGAGAGGGACTTTGATCCTTGCTTCCTCTTATGATCAGATGATCATAATGATCAATCCAATCTGAGTACTAGGCTACTAAAAAAATAATTGATCTAATTATAGAATTCATTTAGAGCTAATCTAAACTATCAAAAATTAGATCTTAAATCATAAATCACTTTGGATCTCGTCTAAACATATTCATGATTTAAGCTTTTATATCATCAATCAATTAATTTCATATCAAAAACTAGATAATAAATCATAAATCTCTTTAGATCTCATCTAAATATATTTATAATTTAAGTATCTAGATCAGCACGTACCAAGACAACCTTTTTACTATGACCCCTTACAGTAGGACAACCTTATAATCAGTATGTGTGATCTAAAATAAATTATTTTTAGATCTTTTTGCATACATGATCATGTCAGAAAGAACCTATGCTCTGATACCAATTGAAGGAAAGCTAGGACAATTCATGCATAGTTTTCAAAATTCTTTTTCTCACAGCGGAAGCAAACTAGATTAAACTATTTAATCTACTATGCACTAGATCTAATCTACAACCGCCTAAGCATGGATCTTATGACATAAAATATACATGTATAATCTAAAAATAATATCTGAAATAATAGATCTAATCTACTAAATGATAGAGATCCGATCTCTATACCTTTGCATGGGCCGTTACTCACCATGATTGAGATCTGAGGGGTTGTATGTTGCTCCTAGCCGCATATTCGTCTGATCTCTACGGAAGTCCACACGAAGCCCGATCAGATCGATCTCTCAAGAGTGCTAGCTTGCGTAGAGACCCTATTGTTGGCAGATCTAAGAGGAAGAGATCTTGGTGGAAAAATAAGGAAGAAATACTTTTCTTTCTTTATTTTTCCTCTCACCCAAAACCCTAGTGCCTTCCTAGAGAAAACCTAAGAGTACCTCACGCCCAAGAGGAGACCCTCTCCTCTAATTTTTTCATGCCACAAGGTAGGTGCCACCCTTTATTTTGTTTTCATGCCTCACAATCTGATTTCTACAATAGAAATTAGGTTTCACACGATAAAAACCCACCATCTGTCGCACCAAAGAAAGGGATTCATGTATTGGGTGACTAAGGAAAGGATAGGTATATTAGTTAGAGTTTGAATTTAAATCCTATTTTAGTTTAAACTCTAACAAACTCATTCCTTATCAAGGGGATGACAAGGAGGGCCTAGGTATGATGATTCTTCATGCACAAAAGACCAAAAAATCATCATGAAAAATCTTCTTTTTGCACATCAATACCATAAGGCTTTTATGGTATGCGATCAAGAGATCAAATCTCTTCCAGACAAGGATAGTCTAAATCAGATTTAAACTTTCCTTTTCCTAATCATGAGGGGCGATGAGGGGGCACATGAGAAGGGGTTGAGGCACTAATTTTCTTCATGCTAAAACTAGATTAGCATGGAGAATGTAGTTGGCGCAAGGGTGTTGGTGCTAGGGAGATAATCCTAGTCATTTGGGACTCTAGGTGATTTAATTTGGCTCCAATCCAAAACCAATTTGGTTAGGCCCAAAAGATGAGAGAACTTAATCAAATTAGAAATTTGATCTCCTCAATCAAATTCTAATCCAATGAAAAATTAATTGCATCCAAAATCTGATCAAATCAAGAAACAATCTCCCTTAGCAATTAGGTCATCTCATAATCTAATCGAGTCAAATCTAATTGAATCTAATTCAATTAGACTTGATACGAATATCATTGCTCAATCAAATTGAGCCAATTAACAATCTAATTATTAATCAATCTTTCTATAATTCATTAATTCCTAGTAAATTATTTATTGCAATCTTTGTATAGGGTCAATCATCAATCATATTGACGATCATACCCCTCAACGGTACATAATCATTTATCAACCATCAAATTAGATCGAAACTTCTATTCTGTATGACTCCATAGGTTCGAACCTAAGCTGGTAGTATAAGAATAAATTTCTATACTAATCAAAGTAACTATCTAGCAATGATATCCGACGTCCGGATAGGCCAAATGATTGCAAAGTAACATTCAAGAACCTGGGATATGTTTATCGCATAATTCATTCCTTTGATCCTCAATGCTCATGATGACTTAAGATTAAACTGTTAACCCTTAATCAGTTTATCTATATTATATTTCAACCTCATCAATCCTGTGACTCCTCACAAGGATTATCCTGATCAAAATTTTACTCTATTGAAATAAAGTGATGCATTAACTCCTATAATCCAGAGGGGGTTAATCCCATCTTGACTCACACACTAACTTCGCAAGTACTTGATTGTATCCAATAGCCTTCCATCACTATATTAAAAATATAGATAGTTTGACATCAAAGTTAGTGAGTTGCTTACAAGTCCTGATGATTTCAGATTTGAAGGATACTTATATCCATACCTTCCCGAGCTACTCTTGAAAGCAGAATACTCTATAGTTTGGTCATTATTCAGTGACGATGTGCTCTTACATCTCATCTGTATGCCATACCAGTATCTCCACACTCCTTAATTTAGAGGATAACCAATCCATATGACACACAATGATCTATACTTGATAAACATTATTATCCTTATTAATAGCATATCATTTGATTGCAAACAAATTTAAGAACTATACAATAAATTCTTCTGTATCAATAAAAAATAGTTCTAAGGACTTCATCATAATGTAAGAGTTTAAGAAAGATGCATAGTTTATGATGAATTTGTTAAATAATTTTTATTAATTTATAATTTATATACATTTACATACAAGAAGCATAATCATCTATAACTTAGATGATTGACTTTAAGACATATTTTTCAATATATTATGTATTAGGATCGTAGATTTATCTTGATACATTCATGATACCATCTCTG
This sequence comes from Elaeis guineensis, assembly GCF_000442705.2. Taxonomy (NCBI): domain Eukaryota; kingdom Viridiplantae; phylum Streptophyta; class Magnoliopsida; order Arecales; family Arecaceae; genus Elaeis; species Elaeis guineensis. The sequence continues at coordinate 73,199,793 of NC_025995.2, read as the reverse complement.
AATTTAATTGATTAGCACTTATTTAGAAAAGAAAAAAATAAATTTTTTAAATATCTCATACACCTGGCTTTGATACTCAAAATTTTTTCTTCTGAAAAGCTCTATCCTTCTTGAATCCTTAAAGCTCAAAATCTATTTGTAATTGAATTTAAAAATTTATTTAATATATCAACTTTATTCAAAAAGAGAGATATATGTTTTTAAATTTGTATTGATTAAAAAAAATTATTTTTGGATTATTACCATTTGGATTGAATTTCAAAATATTTGGTAATAAGAAAAATTAAATTGATTATTTTTCAAAAGAAATGAATTTAAACTTCTTTCAATTGGTATCAAGCAGGATTTCTTAAGAATATTATCATAATTGGTATCATAATTCTCATAATTGATATCAAATAATTTACTCTTGCCTTAAACTCCATCATTTTATCTTTTGACAAAAGAAAAGTATGCTATATCTCAAATCTGAATTTTCATGGCTATATTCTTGCTATTACATCATTTGACATTAATTCTTGTGATATATTTTTGAATACTCTATTTTAGTATCAACAAAGGGAGAAGTATTTCTTTTAAGACTATATTGAATTTTCTTAATCTGAATTTGAAGGTTGAATTCAAGATAAATTTGAAAAGGAAAAACTCAAATCAAAATTTGAAAATTTAATGTGTGTATATTTGATTTGAATTGATTTTGATGATTATTTTTAAATTCTTCTGTTATGCTTTTAAATGCTGTCAAAAAGGAAGAAAGTTATGTTGAGTATATGCTTGAGATAATCATATGTTTCGAATGCTTGAGTTGATCACTTGATTCATTATGCTTGAGATACTCATTTACTTGCTTGAGAAAATTATATGAAATGAGTATATTATATTGAATATAATTTTGGATGTGTGTACTTTTGAATATAATGATAGAATTTATGGAGTATATGTTCACATGTATTTATTTTATCACTCCATGATTCAGTTGGCAAATTGATTGAAACACATCATGTTTAATCATGCATATACTCAAAATTTTATTATCATCAAAAAGGGAGAGATTGTTGATCTTATGACTGATTTTGATGATAATAAAATATTAAGTAATTATAGTACTAATCATATTTTTCAAAAGTGGATGTAGAATTTTTAAATTGTTCATAATAAAAAAATTATCTTTGGAAGAAATCCTATTAAGATATCAAGCCAAAGCACTTAAAAGAATAAGTTCTCATAAATTTGGATAGCTCATTATGAAGAAAATAAAATTAAAAGAAGTAAATATCATTTGGAAGCATTGGAGCCAAAAAATTCAAGTTTAGGAGGTCAAAATATAAAGAAAAATAATATTGGAAGGTTTTAAGTTGACTTCAAAAGATTTCGAGTCGACTCGATACATTGAAAGAAGATTAACATAGGCTCGAGTCGACTCACAATCAATTCGAGCCAATTTTCTAAAAGAAGATAGAAGACTGTATTTTTAGGATCCCTACTTGAGCTGACTCACTTTCAACTTGAGCCGACTCGTCTGTAGATCAAGCCAACTCCTCTGTAGATCGAGTCGACTCCTGTCACGAGACTGTACTAATGGTTAGTTTTTCTATACTTTTTTAATGATTAGTTTTTACTTCTAATGATTATTTTAACCCTTCCAATAGTCAAAACTCACTCAAAAGCCACTTTTAAGCTTACAAAATGCTAGAGAATCAATTAGAAAGGTAGCCAAGTGGATTGAAAAAAGAAAAAAATTTTAAATGAGTGAGAATCATTGAATATACTTGAAAAGAGAAAAGAGAGGGATCAAGTGCAAAGATTTGAGAGTTTTTGAAAAGTGATCATCACCAACATCTGCTACATCCCCTCAAGCATCAAAGAAGAAAAGTAAAGCACCAAAAGAGCAAATCGTCAACCTCTTGTCCGTGCTTTGAAGAGTTCTTTTTCTATTTTTATTTTTTATGCTAAAAATTAAATCATATATTTTGTTTCTTTATAAATTTTTTTGAGGGAAAGAAACTTGGAGATTAGGTCTATCTAAGCTCAAAATTAAATTTATTAGATTTTGGTTGGTAAGCCCGCAAAACTAATTGGATTGATTATGAGCCTGAAAAACAATCAATATATAAATTATGGTCGGTGATCCCAAAAAATCAACTTGATTTGTTTGTGATCTCAGATAAAACAAATATGCTGTAATTAATAGGATTATAATAAAATTTTCAAGAAGCTCTTGGGGAGTGGATGTAGGTGCAGGATTGCATCGAACCACTATAAATTATCATATTTGTATTGTACCTTTTGCTTTCTTACTTTGCATGCCTTGTATCATTTTAGTTCTTACATAGTTTTACTTATTCCACTACAACACATTGTTTATTCTTTAAAACACTTAAATAAGTTTAATTTGAGCACATATTTTTTTAGATTATTAGTTTGATTAAAATTTTTAAAGAATCCAATTCACTCCCCCCCTTTGGTTGCTACCTTTCTGGGCAACACGTTTTGTGTCTTTGGACCGACCCTAGAGATTCAACTTTGTCTAGGATGACCCCCACCTATCCCTAATAAAGATAACTCCATCCTTTTCGAGGATAAGAAGAACTACTAAAGTCTACTCAATATCAAGGTGCCTGAACTAAAGAAGCTACTGACCAAGCAGAATCTCTATGATGCCAACATTAGCCTAGTGTTGCCTCAAGATGCAGTCGACATCCCTTCTAATTTGGAGCATTCTTTCTCTTGGCCACTATTAGAGTTCAAACTGACTGCTTTTTTCTAGTTTTGCAGCAATGAGAGCAACCCTTTCATCCATCAAGTCGGCCTTGAAGAGGAAGATGGGCTCCTCCAATGGGAAGTCATCATCAAAAAAGTTGAGAAGCACCTAGCCAAGGATCTCCATCCATTCTCTGACCACTGCTCCATCCGCAAGAATATTGAGTGCCCCATGCAAATCGAGGATGAACTAGTGGTGGTTGTGCCACCATAATCCACTGAGCCCATGGCCTTCAGATTGGCTCGGACTCCTTCCCCTCCCATCGATCGGACTATGCCTCCTCTAGGGATAAATGGACGTACACCATCTTTGCCTCACCCCATCCTTTAGCCACTTTCTCCCACAGTGTCAAGCAAGTCAATGAGGTCTAAAGCAGGCCCCTTCTTAGTCGGGAGTGAAGGGGGGTTTGTCACCATCATGAGAAGGATGTAGGTAGATAATTCCATCCTTCGAAAACACTAGCTCACTCAGGAGTTGATATAGATGATGCTACTACTGACTAACTAGTTGGAGATGAAGACTCATCCCTTGGATGAGGTTGCTAGTGTTGGGTTTCAATAGGTGAAGTATATACAGAAATTTCAAAATATTTTAGAAAATGGAAGCAGAAATATAGATTAAAACAACTTTTAATCTAGCATGCAAAGATCTAATCTAATCACCTATAGATCTAGTTCATATCATGAATAACAAAATGAAAGCAAACATCTAATTTCAAAAGAAATAAAATAAAAATAAATCAGTGATCGGATCACCTATCTGAAGTGCTAGACTCCTTCAAATTGGATCTGATGATGTCTACAGGTTCTGTCGAAGCCACACATGCATCTAGCCTCTGTAGGTATCCATACAGGACTGAAGCAGATCAAAGCATTCGAGACCATCAAGATGCTAGCTCTCTTGTAGATCTCGCTCCTTCAGGTTTAAATTTGATCTCCTTCTTCGACTGTCATAGAAGAAGACTTGTGGATCAACACGCAAACACCTTTCGCATAGAATCGGAGGATCTGAAAGACAATAGGAGAACTCCTTTCTCCCTTTCTTTCTTTCTCTCTCTTGTTGATCTCTCTCTTTCCTTCTCTAGGGTGGCTGACCAGGAGGAGGTGGGGTGTGTGGATTTAGGTGGAAGCAAGAGGAAGTGGGGCGGCAATACAAGATGGATGGGCGATCTCTAATTCTTCTCCATGCCCAAGACCCATGTCCTTTTATAGTTGGTGGCCAAGTGGTTAGGATAGAGTTTTGATGATCTTGGACTCTTATCTAATAAGAGTTTAAGTTTGAAACAAACCTAATCCTATCACAATCAAAGAGAAGATAAAGCTAAGCAACAAGGGATTAAGCTCATCAATAAAGGGGTGCCAATTTGAATTTGCACCCCCTCTCTTCCTCACCTTCTTGTCACACATGGAGTGGATGCCAATCTGAATTAGCAACCCCATTATGGTGTAGAGGAAGGGAGAGAGTCCTAGTCCATTGGGATTCTATGGTTTGGGTTCCATTTTTGTTCAATTCGAATCCAATTTGAAACTGATTCGAGCCAACTTGATCCAGACTTGATCCTAATCTAATTAGGATTCAACCTTGAAACCATAAGCCCAATTAGACTCAATTAGGTTAAGCCCAAACTAATTAAATCAGATTTAATTAATTAGAACTTGATTTCCAACTTGATCTCATCAAATTAGCTTGCAACATTTGCAATTAGGTCCTCCTAGCTAACAATTAGCTAATCGAATACTTATAACTTTTACAAGTTGATCCAAATTATCAATCTCATTGATAATTTAATCACGATCCGACTATTTGATCTAATCAAACTCTTTTTGTGTATGACCCCAGATGAAACACTTTCAAGTGGATTGGTTAACCAAACCAGAAAACCAAAGATTGAACCTAATCCTATTAGGTCAAGGCATCAAGCTTGGGTTTAGCACAAACACCTTTGTGTTGGAAAATATGTCTAAAAGTCAATCATATGACGATTGTGCTAATTATAAATATATATGAATTGATAAATAATAAAAGTTATTTAATATTTTTCATCACAAGATTACATCTTCTAACGAACTCTTATGTTGTGATGAAGTCTTTAGGACTACTTTGATCGATAAAAGAAGATTTATCATGTAATCCTTAAACTGGTTCACAACCAAACGATACGCTATTACTAGGATGATAGTGATATCAAGTGTGGTCGTTGTGTGTCATATGTGTTTGTTATCCTCGTAACCAAATGGTATGGAGATATTGGTATGGCATGCAGGTGAGATGTAGGAGTACATCATCATGGAATGTAACCAACTGTGGAGCACTCTGCTGTCAAGGGTAGCTCACGAAGGGTATGGGTATAAGTATCTCTCTGATCTGAAATCACCATGGTGGCTTACAAGCAACTCATTGTACTTTGATGTCGGACTAACTGAATTTTTAATTTAGTAATAAAAGATTTATGGGTACAGTCAAATACTTATCAAGTCGGTGTGTGAGTCAAGATGAGATTGATCCTTCTAAAAATTAGTAGGAGATATACATCAGTGTATTTCAATTTAACAAAATCTGAGCCCGGGTAATCCATGTGATGGATTTGAAAAAGATTAAAATATAATATGGATAACTTATCTAAAATTGACAGTTAAATTCTAGGTCATCCTCGAGTATTAAGGTCAAAAGAATGAATTATACGGTAACCATACGCCAATAGGTTCTTGAATATTACTTCGCCATCATTCAACCTATCTGGATGTCGGGTCATTATTGCTAGATGGTTACATCGATTGGTTCAGGAAGGTATTCCTGTGCTACCGACTTAGGTTCGAACCTATGAGGTCAACTCAAAAAAAGTTTCTGACTAATCATATGGCTTATCAACGATTGAGAATCGTTCAAGGGCTTAATCGTCAATTTGGTTGATGGTTAATTTTATGTAAAAATTTTAATAAATTAATTCATCAAATATTAGTAAATTAATAAAGGATTAATTAATAATTAAATTACTGATTAGCTCAATTTAATTGAGCAAAGGAGATTAAATAAAATTTAATTGAATTAGATTCAATTAGGTTTGACCCGATTAGCTTATGAGATGATCAAATCGCTAAGGGAGAATTATCCCTGATTTGATCAGATCTTTGGTTCAATCAATTTCTAATTTAATTTAAATTTGATTAAAAGTTTATAAACCTAATTATATTAGATTTTATATATTTTATTTGGGCTAAACTAGATGTGATTTGGTTTGGATTCAAATAAGAAAATTTAGAGTCCATATTGGATTAGAACTTTTCTCCCTGCGCCAACCTAGTTTGCACGTCATATATCTCTAAACACAAAATTATTTTATGTGAGATTTTTTCATACCAAAGAGTTCTTTTCTTCTCTATCTCACATCCAAATCTGATTTGATTTTGATAAAAAGAAGGTTCTAAAATTAGATTTTAAACTATTTCTTATCAGGAGAATCTGTTCTCATCCAGATCAATCTCTCCATGCCAATAAATTTCTTTCTCCTTATATGTGCATTTTGAGGAATTTTTTGTAAGAGATCAGTTAGAGAACTGATTTACCATAAAAAAATATGAGAAGGGGTGTCCCATATTTTTTTAGCATGTTTTGGGATGTGAAATTGTGAAGGGAGGTAGAATTCTGTAAGAGTCTAGGATCACTAGGACTCTTCACCCCACCTCCTTACATGCCTTATCAGGAGAATCTGTTCTCATCCAGATCAATCTCTCCACATCAATAATTTTTTTCTCCTTATATTACATTTTGAGGAGATTTTTTGTAGGAGATCAGTTAGAGAACTGATTTACCATAAAAAAATATGGGAAGGGGCATCCCATATTTTTTTAGCATGTTTTGGGATGTGAAATTATGAAGGGAGGTAGAATTCTGTAAGAGTCCAGGATCACTAGGACTCTTCACCCCACCTCCTTACATGCCTATAAAAAGGGCTTTTATGGTTTTTTTTGTGTGTGTAAGATACTAGAAGAGAGATCTTCATGTGAAAAAAGTTTGGCCATGGTTCATGATATGAAAAATAGAAAGGAGGGTCCTCTCTCTTGGGGTGTGCGCAAAAATCTGAATTTCAGATTTTTGATTCTAAGGGTTTGGAAAGAGAGAATAAATTAAAAAAAATTATTTTTTATTTATTTTTATTTTACCTCTTCATTTTCTATAGAAGTCTATCTTCAATCTCAGAAAAGATTTCAGAGATTTGAAGAAAGGATCTAGATCAGCCAAGAAGAAGGTCTTCGTGCGAGCTAGTACTCCCGAGAAAATCGATTAGATCGGAGCATCGAGTGAATTTTTCGTAGAGGCCAAATGCATGTGTGGCTACGAGCAACCAGCAAGGATATTTTCTACCATCTTCTCAACAGTGGTGATCATCGATCCACGCTCAGATATCGAGTTCTGAACTCAGATTAGAAGTAGATGTGATCTACTACTACATGCATGCATGCTGATTTTATCTTCAATATTTTTAGATTTTATATGCAACATATCATATCATAAATTCTAGACTAAGTTGATTTGATGATTAGATCATATACATATTAAATTAATTTAATTAATCTAATGGTCTTCTGCTATAATTTTTTCAAAAAAATTTTAAAATATATGCATGAAATCACCTACGTATCCTAACAGTGGTATCAGAGCTTAGGTTCGTTATGATGTGTTATATGTATATATTAAATATAAAATTTAATTTTATTTAAATATGATATGTGATATCTTAGATCTAAATTTAATTAATAATTGATCACACAAACTGATATAAGGTTGTCCTGCTATAGGGTTTACCCCTTACAGTGAAAAGGTTGTCCTAGTTTGTGCTGATCTTTGATAAAATCTGATTTTATATTATGTATGTGATGTCTATGATCTGATTTAGATGTGATCTAAGATTATAATTAGATCTGATATAATTTAGATTAGATCTAAATTCAAGCATATATAATATATGATTAGATTAGATGATTCGATTAGCAAGTACTTGGATTGGATTGATCACCAGGCCGTCCGATCATAGGAGCAAGAAAGATTTATAGGCCCTCTCTTTTCATTCGATGGGATGCTCTTATGACATGTAGGGGTTCCATGTGATTAGATCCCATGAAGAAGAAAGCAAAAAGAAAAAAACTTGCTTTCTTGCAAAATCTTAGATCTTGAAATCCTAGGTATTGTTGTATGTGATGCAAGTTGTGAAGAAGTTAGTTACATCTAATTTTATTTAATCAAAATTATTTTGATTTAAAATCATAAAAAGTTTAGATTTGATCTTAAAAATTTTATGATTTACATGTGAAAATTATTTTCAAAACCTTAACCATGTTGGCACAAAACTTAATTGAGAATTAAGTATTGAGTTGATTAGATCTAGAATTGTGATTTGAGATTTAATGACATTGCATAAAACATGAGGTATGGGTTAGCTCAAATTAGGTTCTCTTAATTGGATTAAATCTAAAGTTAGAATCAAAGAATTAATAGATAAACTAGAGAAAATGATTAAATCTAACCAAACATTGAATTAGATTAAATCAGGATTTCTCTAGAACCAATACAATAGTTATAGATGGTCAAGTTCATATCTTTGATTAGACCAAATGGACCTTGATTGTGACTTAGTGGTTGAACCTGAATCATTAGGTTGATCAAATCAAAATTAATTAATCAATTGATGTCTAAGGTAAGTTTAGCATTTCGATCGATAATTTTTAATTGGGAGCAGCTTACCTGGCTATTTCGATGGTGTCTAAAGCAAGCTTTGCAGACCCTCCCATCGATCTCACTTACCTAACCAATTTGATGAATTATGTCTTGATTAGATCACTTAGTGATTCGAATTGATCCATGCCATTAAGGTTGATCAATGTGACTAATCTAGGAGCCATTTCAATTAGTATGACCCTAATCCAATTCAATGACTTAGTGAAGTCAGTAGGAGGATTGTGGTTTATTGATTGATCTCTTCTCATCTCTTCTCTAAATTATTTTTTAGATCCTCTAAATTATTAGATCTATAAAACGGAGCTAGTTATGGAGATAACTAAATCATAGTCTCTAATTAAGGTGAATGACTAAAGAGTTATTAGATATATAAGTGTCACAATACATAAGAGTCAAGTCAAAATACATAGGCCATACAAAAGTCATGAGTAACAAAAAATACAGCTATCCATGAGTCAATTAGCCAACAAATACAAAGGCCATAAGTTAGAGCCTAGACATAAAAGACTAACTATGCTAGATCTAATAAATATCATGGCTAGAGGTATCAGAATCAAAAGAGTCAGAGATATGGTGAGGAGTCACAGGATCAAAGCCACGGGCACGTCCTTAACCACGTCTGCCTCGACCACGGATAGAAGTATCGGCACGAGCAGAAGGGCGAGAAGGTCCTGGAGCCTGGAAAGATATGGATTGTGCTAGGAAAGTAAGTCTGATGGTGTCCAATTGTTCCAAAGCTCTCGACATGGACTACATTAGGATACCAATCTGAGTAGAGATAGTCTCACTGGAGTCCCTGATCTCTCTCCTCAAAAAATCAAAGCCACTCTCCAAAATACCTTGAAGCCTAGCCACCTCTGCAGACAGATTGGAGAACTTCGTGATGTCCTCTTGCAGCTGGAGATGGACTAAGGCTAATATCTGCCTCTGTAAATCTAAAACTCTGCCCATTAGTCTCAGAATACATCCCTCAAGCTCCTCAAGTCGTGTGGACTGAGCTATAAGCATCTAAAAGATAGTAGAGACATGAGGAATCATAGTCAAGTCTGGATCAGCCTGAGATATCGTCCTCTGAGTAAAACTTGAGGTGGCAAACTGCTGGGATAAGATAAAGATAACCTGCTGGAAAATCAACTGAATCTGATCGTCTGCAAGTCTGATCACTGAAGAATCTACTCTGCTCCCTGATTGTGGTACAGAAGCATCCCTCTTTACTGACTCTGAGGGACCAACCTTGTGATCAGACATGAACTAAATATCAGAAGATGCTCTGTGATCATGAGGAGGTGAAGATGGTCCCTTCTCCTCTACTCTCTCCTCAACATCCTTCGACCAACCACCATCAGTCTTTGAAAAAACCAATGCGGTGCAGTGTGTGGCGATTGATGGTGTCAGAATGTGATAATCTGGTGACTGCCTCTCCCTCAAAATAGACTCCAAATCTCTTAAAAATTAGGGTGAGTGCCATACCATAAGGTAGGTGAGCCTTAGACCTATTTAGGGTCTCTCTCATGGCCTCAATCATCAGAGTAGGAAGGTTCAAGAGGGTCTCGGTGATCACATGGTACATGATGCATATATCCCTACCAGATAAGATGTCATGCCTGCCACTCCTAGAGATAAAAAATTTGGTCACCATGTGATGCAAAAGTCTCATCTCTACTGAAAGTATCCTTGCTTATAATTTACTTAAATTTTCTATAAATGCTCTCCCTAAAATAATACTTAGTCCCTCTTCTTTGATTGGGAGCTCCATATGAGTATAACCTTCACAAGGCAAGTGCAAGATTTGTTCCAAATGTAATGGATCAAGAACAATGTTAACATCTTTCACTGAAGCTTTACTGTTCCATTGTAGTAATTAAATTTAAATAAAATTCTCTGACCAAATCAACATAAGTATTTTCTTTCAATAGACAGTAAAATTTTCATCCTTGACTTTTAATTTTTGATCCAATTGAGAACCCCTCTATTTCAAAAAACTTAAAATCTATGTTCTTCCTGGGTTCTACTTTTCGATTGGAGAGTGATACCTTACTTGGACTAAGTGGGGACTGTGAAGAAGCTGGAGCAGGATCTGAAACTGGGGTTGGAGCAGGAGAGGGCTCGGCTGCTATTTTTTTTCTGCGCACTTCCTCCTCTAACCCATGAGCAGACTTTTTTCTCTGCGGAGGCTTCATTTTAGGAGCCATTTCGGACAAGAGAGACTTGCAAACAGCTTAGGAGACCTAATGAGAGGTAGAGTAGAAAAAATTTTAGAGGAAAAACAAAGATTTTGGGGAGATAGATCATCGACTTGGAAAAGAGGGTTTTGGTTCCTAAAAGGGTGATTTGAAGGGGAAAATTCAGTAGGAAGAGGGATTTTAAGAGATTTTTTACAGTTGAGAGAGTGGAGAGGGAGGAGATTTTTGTTCGGTGGGATGAGAAAGACGAAAGGCAAAGGGTCGGCCTCTTAACTAACGAAGATTTTTCAATAAAATAGAGCGCTCGATGGGTTTTAATAAAAATTACAAGTTTATCCTAGGGTCGACCTTGGGAGTCGACTCATGGCTAGAAAAATTAAAAAAAATGATGAAAAAATTTCAAAAAAAATTGAAACTTGAGAGAAGGGTGTCTATTTAAGAGATTGATCATATGAAGGATAGTTTTGAGCTTTTAAGAAAGGAGAGATGAAAATGAGCTCAAAAATTTGATTCAATAAATTTTTGGCAAAAAAACTTGAAATCAGAAAGATACTTAAGCTAATGGATCAAGGATTCCTATTTCTCTCTTAATTTCACAAAATCTATCTTCACTTAAAGCCTTGGTAAAGATGCCAGCCAATTATTTTTCAGTATATACATAATCAAGAATTATTTCATTATTTTGGATATGTTCTCTTATGAAATGATGTCTAATTTCAATATGCTTTGATCTAGAGTGCAGAATTGGATTTTTAGTTAGATTAATAGCACTAGTGTTATCATATCTTATGGGAGTTTCATTGAGTTTGATGCCAAAATTCTCAAGTTATTGCTTAATCTACAAGATTTGAGCACAGCAACTTCCGACTGCAATATATTCGGCCTCGACCGTAGATAGTGCCACCAAATTTTGCTTCTTGCTAAACCAAGAGATTAAGTTAACTCCTAGAAATTGGTAAGTTTCACTAGTATTTTTTCTATCTAATCTACATCTAGCAAAATCAGCATCTGAATATCCTATTAAGTCAATTGATGAGTCCTTAGAATATCATAATCCTAAAATTTGTGTACCTTTTAAATATTTAAGAATTTTTTAAACTGTATTTAAATATAATTTTTTAGCTTTGATTGAAAGTGAGCACATAGATAAATACTAAATATAATATCTGGTCTACTAGCAGTTAAATATAATAAAGAATCAATCATGCCTCTATAAAGTTTTGAGTCTACATTTTTACCTCTTTCATCCTTGTCAAGCTTACATGATGGGATCATGGGAGTATCAATTGCTTTGGAGCCCTCCATTCCAAATCTTTTGAGTAGTTCTCTTGTGTACTTGCTTTGGATGATGGAGATCCTTTGCTTTGTTTGTTTGATTTGGAGTCTGAGAAGAATATAAGTTCTTCCATATGCTCATCTCGAACTCCCCCTGCATGAGCTTAGCAAAATTTTGACAAAGAGTTTCATTAGTAGACCCAAATATAATGTCATCAGCGTATATTTGTACAACTAAGATATCATCATGATTTTTTTTAATAAAAAAAGTTGTATCTATATTTTCTCTTAAAAAACTATTATTAAGCAAGAATTTACTTAACCTTTCATACCAAGCCCTAGGTGCTTATTTTAAACTATATAATACTTTGTTTAATTTGAAAACATGATTAGAAAAGATATGATTTTCAAAATCGGGGGATTGTTCTACATATACTTCTTCAGCAATATAATCATTTTGAAAAGTATTTTTGACATCCATTTGGAATAACTTAAAAGTCATAAAGCATGCATATGCAAGTAAAAGCCTAATTGCTTCTAATCTAGCAACAGGTGCATGATGGAACCAGATCTAGGGTTTCAGAGTTAGATCTTGAAACTTTTTCAAGATCAAGTAGCGGAAGACTAAAATAAATCAAAATTTATCTTATAAAATCAGAGAATCCCTAGATCTAAAATCCTATTATATGATTATTACATGGTATTAAATCAAAAATTAAAATATAAAGAGCAAGAACTACATGTTGATCATATCAACATGTTTCTATACTATATCTAATGTATGTAAAATATAATAGATCAGATCTATTACCTTGCAAGTTAGACGTTCTAACTTTGCTGATCTGGATTTGAGGATGATGTTGTGAGCCGCACATGCATCCGATCTCTAGGAGTCATCACACGAGCCCATAAATCACGATCAGAAGTCTTGGTCCAGGAAATCAGCATAGTATGCTAATACTGTGCTGATCCTTCTTCAATGGTCGATCAAATGTCTCTTTTTTCTTGAATTAGACTCTTTCAAAAATGAGAAGTAGGAGGAGTTTTAGATGAGACACTCTCAAAAAACTTACAGATGGAGGAAGGAAAGAGATGAACCCAGCAACTCTAGAAGAAGACTTCTTTTTCTTCTCTTTGCTCTAACCCAGACACTTAGTTTTGTGTCTATTAGCTCTCCATGCCCCAAGACTCTTTCTCCTTTATTTTTGGACACCCAAAAGGTCTCTCAATGCTATATAATCCACAAAAATTTCATGAATAAATTTATTTTAAATAGAAAGATATAAAGAGTCCTTACCTAGGTCAAATACCTAGTCAAGGATTATCCAAACAAGGAAAGACAAGGGGTGCCCAACTCTTGGGCGTCCCCTCCTTCTTTTTCTACTATGGACCATCAGAAAGGGCACATATTATGTACCATAAAATCCATAAAAATCTTTAAAAAAATTTGAATAAAATCAATGCCATAAGGAAAGAGTTTTGGTTTCCTAAAACTATATCTCATAGAATTTGAAATCCAAACTAATTCCTACTTTGACTTGATCCACAACCACATTCCATGTAAGAGAGAAAGAGAAAAAAGTTTTGGGTGTGCATGAAGACCTGAGAGAGAGAGTTTTGTTGCATAAAATAAGAAAGAGTGGGCATGGGATAAGAGAGAGTGGGCGTGGGGGGCTAAGGTGGCGCAAGGTGGAATCCTAGTCTTACTAAGATTCAATCTATGACTTGTTCAAATTTGATTTCTCAAACCAAATCAAACCAAAATCAAATCAATCTAATTAAAATAGGTCTTAACCCAATTAAAAACTTAATTTAATCAAATTAAATTAAATTTAAATCTGATTTAATTTTTTAATCGAATTAAAAATTAGGTTGACCCAAGTCCTATTTGAACTAGGACTAGTTTTTTCTTGCACTTGGCTTATCCAATAAACCAATTGGACTTGATCCAATCAAGTCCGAATCAAATCCAATTAAATTATATTCAATTAAACTTAATCTTAGCCCATTGGCTTAATCAAATTAAGTCAATTAACAATCGAATTGCGAATCGATCCTCTTGCAACACTTGCACTAGGTTAAATGTCAATCGTATTAATCGTTTAACCGAGAATGATTCTTAATCATTGATCAACCATCCGATCGGATTGTGAACTCTAATGTGCGTGACCTCATAGGTTCAAACCTAAGTCGGTAGCACAGGAATAAATTTTTGTACCAATCGAAGTGACCATCTAGCAATGATACCCGACGGTCGGATAAGTCGAATGTGTAGAACAACATCCTTAGAACCCATGCGGATATAGTTTCCATATAATTCATCTCCTTGACCAAAATGCTCATAGGACATCTCAAAGTTTAACTGTCAACTCTGATCAGGTTGTCCATATTGTATTTCAAAATATCAAATCTATCTGATGGATTATCCTGGCCAAGGTTTTGCTAAACTGAAATACAGCAACTCATTCTTCTCCAACTCTTGGAGTGGTCAATCCCATCTCGATCACACTTTGACTTCGCAAGTACTTGACTATGCCCAAAAGCCTTTCATCACTGAATTAGAAATTCAGTTAGTCTAGTACCAAAGTGCAGTGAGTTGCTTGCAAGTCACTGAGGCGATCTCAGGTCTAAGGAACACTTATACCTATATCCCATCAGAGACATTCTCGACAGCAGAATGCTCTGGAGTTGGTCATGCTCAATGATGATGTACCCTTACATCTCACCTGTATGCCATACCAGTGTCTCCACACTCCTTGGTTAAGAGAACAACCAACCCATATGGCCTACAGTGACCTATGCTTGATAGAGGCTGTCATCCTTATTAACAGCCTATCATTTGGTCGTGAATAGTTTTAAGAACTAATCGATAAATCCTCTCTTTATCGAACCTACATAGTCTTAAGGACTTCATCATAACAACGGAGTTCATTAGAAGATGAAAACTTATGATGAAAATATCAAAAATATATTTTATTTATTAACAAATCAATTACAATACAAGGTTGCTCAACCGTCAACAGATTGACGATTGGCTTTTGAGATATATTTTTTAACAACTCTCACTTGTCCTAAAGCCACTCGGCATAGTATCTAATACCCATCTTCGATTTTTGGTTGTCGAACTCCTTTATCATCAGGGTTTTAGTGAAGGGGTCGGCCAGGTCCTCTTTTCCATCGATCTTCTAAAGATCGACATCACCTCGTTCCACAATCTCCCGTACCAGATGGAAGTGGCGCAAAATATACTTCATCCACTGGTGTGCTTTGGGTTCCTTTGCCTGAGCAATGGCACCAGTGCTGTCGCAGTAGAGCAGGATCGGACCATCGAGGGAGGGTGCTACTCCGAGCTCATCGATGAATTTTCTGAGCCACACAGCTTCCTTCGCAGCATCCAATACTGTAATGTACTCTGCCTCACAAACAGAGTCTGCCACAGTATGCTGCTTGGAACTCTTCCAGCAGATGGCTCCATCATTCAAAATAAAGATATAATCCGACACGCTTCTGCTGTCATCATGGTCAGATTGAAAGCTGAAGTCTATGAACCCCACAAGTTTCAAATCTGACTCGCCATAAACCAACCATTGGTCCTTAGTATTTCTCAAATACTTAAGGATGGCTTTAACCACTTTTCAGTGATTTTCTCCAGGATCAGATTGGTATCTACTCACTACTCCAAGTGAGTATGCCACATCTAGCATTGTACATGTCATGGCATACATGATAGATCCCACGCGAAGCATATGGGACTCTACTCATACGCTCTCTCTCTTCAGGAGTTGTCGGATAATCCTTCTTATTGAGAGAAATTTCATGGCCTATCGATAGATAGCCCTTCTTAGAATTCTCCATGCTGAACCTCTTCAGTACAGTGTCTATGTACGTGGACTGGGATAATCCAAGTATCCTTTTAGATCTATCCCTATAGATCTTCATCCCTAGGATGTAGGATGCTTCATCCAAGTCCTTCATGGAGAACTGTGATGACAACCAAACTTTTATTCCTTGTAGTGCGGGGATATCATTTTTGATTAAGAGAATGTCATCCATATACAAGATAAAGAATACCACAACTGGACCATTTGCCCATTTATAGATGCAGGGCTCTTCTCCGTTCTTAACGAAGCCATACGTTTTGATCACCTTATCAAAATACATGTTCTAACTTCGAAAAACTTGCTTCAATCTATAAATGGATCTCTGAAGCTTGCACACCTTGGACTCATCTGTGCATATAAACCCTTCAGGTTGTATCATATACACCTCTTCGATCAGTTCTCCATTCAGAAAAGTTATCTTTACATCTATCTGTCAGATCTCATAATCTAGATGAGCAGCTATTGTAAGTATTATCTAAATGAATTTGAGCATTGCCACGGGGAGAACGTCTCATCATAGTCAATACCATAATGTTGATGATATCCCTTGGCAACCAGACGAGCTTTATAGGTATCCACCTTTCCGTCTGCACCCTTCTTCCTTTTCAAGACCCATTTACACCCAATGGATTTAACCCCTTCAGGTGGGTCAACCAATGTCCATATATCGTTGACCTTCTTAGACTCTATTTTGGATTGCATGGCTTCAAACTATTTTTCAAAATCAGGTCTCTACATTGCATCCATATAGGTGATCAGATCCTCATCGTTCTCATCGAGTTCAATAAGATCATCATCCTGGACCAAAAAATCATAGTATCTATCCGACTGACGTGGTACTCTATCGGTTCATCTTAATGGTGTAGGTACATTGAACTTCGGATATGATCTAATCAAATTCGACTCAGGTTCAGCTATTAGTGTCGATCCTTCTACCTGTTGAACTTCATCAAGTTCAACCTTAGAGGTAACAGTTTCTTCACCATGAAACTCTTTTTCTAAAAAGGTTGCCTTAAGGCTGACGAACACCTTTTGTTCTTCAGCATGATAGAAAAAATATCCTTTGATCTCTTTAGGGTACCCTATGAATGTGCATTTATCAGACCTAGGTCCAAGTTTATCTATAACTAACCATTTGACATAGGCCGTGTATCCTCAGATCCTAAGGTGTGAAAGTGCTGGCTTACCGGCTTATGCCCTATCCATATCTCATATCGAGTCTTAATTACAGACTTACTTGAAACTCTATTTAACAGATAACAGGTCGATTCGAGTGCATATCCCCAGAAGGATATCAGTAAGCTGGCAAAACCCATCATGGATCAGACCATATCTAACAGAGTCCGATTTTTTCTTTCAGACACACCATTATGTTGTGGTATTCCTAGAGGAGTCCATTGGGAGAGAATCCTATTTTCTCCTAGATATGTGAGAAACTCACCAGAAAGGTATTCCCCTCCTCGATCAGACCAAAGAGTTTTAATACTCTTTTTAGTTTTTTTTCTACTTCATTTTGAAATCGTTTGAACATTTCAAATGAATCTGACTTATGTTTCATCAGATAGACATATCCATATCTAGATAGATCATCCGTGAAAGTGATGAAGTAGAAATATCCACCTCTAGCACTTACGCTTATGAGCCCACATACATCAGTATGTACTAGGCCCAAGAGCTTTGTAGCTCTCTCACCTTTTTCAGTAAAAGCTGACTTGGTCATTTTACCAAGAAGACAGGATTCATAGGTTGGAAGTGGTTCACAATCACTGACTTCAAGGATTCCCTCTTGAGTCAACCTGTTTATCCTGTTCTTGTTTATATGACCTAGCCTATAGTGTCATAAATAGATATATGATACACTATCTAATCTAGGGTGCTTGCCAGTGGAATAGATTACGTTAACAGGTTGTGATAATATATACACATCATTGTTCAAATATCCATAAAAAATAGTAACACCATTCATAATGATATTACAAATTTATTTTTTTATTAAAATTTCATAATCATTTTTGGCTAGAAGGCCTATAGAAATGATATTTAAAAAGAAACTGGGATAAAAATGACAATCATTAAGAACAACGATATAAGACTCAAATATAAGTTTCAAGATTCTTAATACTAGAACTGAAACTGATCTTCCATCTTCAACGTTCAGGAACCTCTCGCCTTGATCGAATCTCTTACTGACCTGCAACCCCTGCAACGAATTGCAAATATGGTAAAGACTATCGGTATCTAATACCCAGTCAATTATATCACAAATAGAGAAATTGCAAGGAGTTATCGTATAAATACCTTGCCCAGTAACAGCTTGCTTCTTTCTCTGCCTATTCGGATCCAGAGAGGCAATGTACTGAGGACAGTTCTTCTTCCAGTGTCCCTACTTCTTGCAAAAGAAGCATTCAGCTTGACTCTTATCGGGCTTGATATTTCTGGTCTGACCCTACACTGATGTCCCAGCCTGAACTTGCACCTTCTTCACTTTTTTCTTTTTGTTCTTCTTCTTTTTCTTAAAGGGTCGGGAATCAGAAGATGAACCTCCCACTAAGTTCACTGACTCCTTGTGGAGTTGGTGATCCTTCTCAAAGATTTGAAGCAACCCCAGTAACCCATGGTAGTTTACTTCAGACTTTGTCATTCTATAATGAGTGAAGAATGGGAGATAAGACTTGGGCAGTGAGTTCAATATTGCATCTTTCTCAAGTTGCTCATGCAAGAGAAAGCCGAGCTTGCTCAAATGCTCCATCAGCTCGATCATGTACAATACATAATCAGTGACAGAGGCACCATCCCACATTTTGATGTTGAAGATGGCACAACTAGTCTTGTACCTCTCCACGTCATCGGGTGTGCCAAAGGCATCCTCCAACACTTGAAGCATGTCCTTTGGCTGAGTCGTCTCAAATCTACGACTAAATTCGTCGCTCATGGCAGCCAGCATGATGCAGCGCACCGTGGTCCAATCACTGAGCCACTTCTGATAAGTATCTCTTACTGTTCCACGTGCATTGACAGCTGGCTCCTTAGGTGCAGGATCCGTTATCACATATAGGATCCGTTCATGCTCCAGGACTATCTTTAACTTTCGATACCAGCTACCAAAGTTGGATCCCACCAACTTATCATTGTCCAACAATGATCGGAGCGATAGAAAGTGACCATATCTGTACAAAGAAAAATCATAACCTAATTAGTAATTGATTCATTAAATCTAAAAATTTAGACTTTAATCAAAAGATTTCTCTCACTATTTTATTCGAATTGGTAGCCTCTACCTTCAATTCAAGAAATTATCCTAATTTCTTAGTGGGTACTAGAATCCACTTAGACTGCACACAAGCTCAACTTTGGTTGGCCAACCCATGTATATCTAAGAGTAGGTTCATAACCAATTATTTCTCTAAATAATGTTTAGTAATTTTAATTTTGCCCTAGTTCCTAATCAGTAGGCTTTGGCCTCTATTGAAAAGGTCTAGTTAGGTCCAACCATTAACATGACCATACTTGGTCCATCTAGCCAATGAATGATTAGGCCCAACTTTGGTTGGCTAACCTAACCACCATTTAGAAAGATACAATCAAGAAATCATATTATGAATGACAATTCCATCAGTCGATAAGCACCAGGCCTTTGGGCCTCCAATGATTATTCAACTGATGGACCCATTATCATCTACTTAATGGGAGGTTATGATCTAGTTATCAACATAACTATTTTATTTTAAAGATCTAATAATTTTAGAAGATTTAATTGATTTAGAGGAGGAGGTCAGATGAACTAGCTTATCATAATTCTCCCACTGGCTTCACCAAGTTAGCTTAAGGGAGACCATTAAAAGGGCTGGTCTAGGAGCACCTAAATCAGTCACACTGATTTATCTAGCTGACATGGGTTAGCTCGAATAGTCAAGTAATCCAATCAAAATATAATTTCACCAAGAGATCAGGTAAGTTCGATCGGTGGGAGGGTCTGCCAAAGCTTGCCTTAGATACCATCAGAAATGACCAGGTAAGCGGGCTACCAATTAAAAACCACCGGTCTGGTTTACCTTAGACACCAACTGGTTTAATTAGTTTCGGTTAGATCAACCTAACAGTTCGTGCTAGACCGCTTAAACAAGAATCAAGTCTACTTGGTTCTCATTAAAGATATGGACTTGACCAACTATAACTATTGTAATTGATCAAGAGAATCCTTGACCTAATCTAAGACAACAATTGATTAGATTTAGTTAATTCTCTAATTAAGTCCATCTTCAATCTAACCTTAGGTTTAACCCAATTAATGGACCTAATTTTTACTAACCCATTAACTCAATGTGTTATGGTTTGTATCTTAGGTTCTTCAATTCACAATCCTAGAACCTAATCAACCCACTTCTTAATTCTCAATTAAGTTTCGGGTTGAGGGTTGGGGTTCGGCTTTTAGAAAATAATTTTCATATTTGTAAAATATTTTATAATATGATTCTACCAAACAAGTTACATGTTTGATTCATAATCAAAATGTAAATAAAATAAGCATGAAACTACTTTAGATCTAATCTAAACAGGTTCATGTAATTGAAACAATTTCAACTTTAAACTGTGCAAATTTTTAAGATAAATATATGATGGTTCTTTGTGCGAGAATTATTAACAAAGAGATTTTATTTTAGATTTAAATATCTTTTAAATCTAATAAATTATAAATTTAATCTAGATCACATCTAACAAATTTATGATTAAAAATAGATCTACACGAACTAGGAGAATCTTTGCACTATAAGGGATAAACCTTACAGCAGGACAACCTACAGTTCGTGATTGATCTAAAAATTTTAATTTTAAATTTAACAATTAGATTATAAATTAGATCTAATCTAAAAAATAATCTAAGCATGTATAAATAATCATGTAATAAACAACCTAGGCTCTAATACCAATTGATGGAACCAAATCTAGGGTTTTAGGATTAGATCTTGAAACTTTTTCAAGATCAGGCAGTGGAAGACTAAAATAAATCAAAATTTATCTTATAAAATTAGAGAATCCCTAGATCTAAGATCCTATTATATGATTATTATATGGTATTAAATCAAAAATTAAAATATAAATAGCAAAAGCTACATGTTGATCATATCAACATGTTTCTATACTACATCTAATGTATGTAAAATATAATAGATCAGATCTATTACCTTGCAAGTTAGACATTCTAACTTTGCTGATCTGGAATTGAGGATGATGTTGTGAGCCGCACATACATCCGACCTCTAGGAGTCGTCCACACGAGCCCACGAATCACGATCAAAAGTCCTGATCCAGAAAATAGCACAGTATGCTAGTACTGCATTGATCCTTCTTCGATGGTCGATCAGATGCCTCCTTCTTCTTGATTTGGACTCTTCCAGAGATGAGAAGTAGGAGAAAGAGTTTTAGATGAGACACCCTCAGAAAATTTACAGATGAAGGAAGGAAAGAGAAGAACCCAGCAACTCTAGAAGAAGACCCTCTTCTTCTTCTCTTTGCTCTAACCCAGACACCTAGTTTTGTGTCTATTAGTTCTTCATGCCCCAAGACTCTTTCTCCTTGATTTTTTGATACCCCAAATATCTCTCAATGCTATATAATCCATGAAAACTTCATGAAGAAATTTATTTTAAATAGAGAGATATGAAGAGTCCTTGTCTAGGTTAAATATCTAGTCGAGGATTATCCAACAAGGCAAGACAAGGGGCACCCAACTCTTGGGCATCCCCTCCTTCTTTTTCTGCCGTAGGCCACCAGAAAAGGGTACATATTATGTGCTATAAAAATTATGAAAAACTCAAAAAAAAAAATTGGATAAAATCAGTGCCATAAGGAAAGAGTTTTGGTTTTCTAAAACTCTATCTCATAGAATTTGAAATCTAAACTAATTCCTACTTTGACTTGATCCACAACCACATTCCATGTAAGACAGAAAGAGAGAAAAGTTTTGGGCATGCGTGAAGACCTGAGAGAGAGGGTTTTGTTGCACAAAATAAGAGAGAGCGGGCGTGGGATAAGAGAGAGTGGGCGTGGGGGGCTAAGGTGGCGCAAGGTGGAATCCTAGTCTTACTACGATTCAATCTATGACTTGTTCAAATTTGATTTCTCAAATCAAATCGAATCAAAATCAAATCAACCTAATTAAAATAGGTCTTAACCCAATTAATAATCTAATTTAATCATATTAAATTAGATTTAAATATGATTTAATTTTTTAATCAAATTAAAAATTAGTTGGCTCAAGTCCTATTTGAACTAGGACTAGTTTTTCTTTGCACTTGACTTATCCAATAAACTAATTAAACTTGATCCAATCAAATCCAAACCAAACCTAATTAAATCATATTTAATTAGACTTAATCTTAGCCCATTAGCTTAATCAAATTGCTAATCGATCCTCCTGTAATACTTGCACTAGGTTAAATATCAATCATATTGATCATTTAACCCTATAAAGATTCTTAATCATTGATCAACCATCTGATTGGATCGTAAACTCTAATGTATGTGACCTCATAGGTCTGAACCTAAATCGATAGCATAGGAATAAATTTTTGTACCAATTGAAGTGACCATCTAGCAATGGTACCCGACGGCTGGATAGGTCGAATGTGTAGAACAACATCTTTAGAACCCATGCGGATATAGTTTCCATATAATTCATCCCCTTGACCAAAATGCTCATAGGATACCTCAGAGTTCAACTGTCAACTCTGATCAGGTTGTCCATATTGTATTTCAAAATATCAAATCCATCTGATAGATTATCCTGACCAAGGTTTTGCTAAATTGAAATACAGCGACTCATTCTTCTCCAACTCTTGGAGTGGTAAATCCCATCTCGATCACACTCTGACTTTGCAAGTACTTGACTGTGCCCAGAAGCCTTCCATTACTGAATTAAAAATTCAGTTAGTCCAGTATCAAAGTACAGTGAGTTGCTTACAAGTCATTGAGGCGATCTTAGGTCAAAGAGATACTTATACCTATACCCCATCAGAGACATTCTCGACAGCAGAATGCTCTGAAGTTAGTCACGTTCAATGATGATGTACCCTTACATCTCATCTGTATGCCATATCAGTATCTTTACACTTTTTGATTAAGAGGACAACCAACCTATATAGCTTACAGCGACCTATGCTCGATAGAGGCTGTCATCCTTATTAACAGTCTATCATTTGATCGTAAACAATTTTAAGTACTAATCGATAAATTCTCTCTTTATCGAATCTAAATAGTCCTAAGGACTTCATCATAACAACAATTTTATTAGAAGATGAAAACTTATGATAAAAATATCAAAAATATATTTTATTTATTAACAAATTAATTATAATACAAGGTTGCTCAACCGTCAACAGATTGACGATTGGCTTTTGGGACATATTTTTCAACAGTGCAAAGGTCTCATCAAAATCAATTTTCTCTTCTTGATTATAATCCTTTGCAACCAATCTTTCTTTATTCCTAATTATATTTTCATGTTCATCCAATTTATTCCTATATACCCATTTTGTGCCAATTACTGGATAATTTTTAGGTCTTGATACTAAAGTCGATATATTATTTCTTTCGAATTGATTAAGTTCCTCTTGCATTGTATTTATCCAATTATAATCTTTTCAGCTTCATGATGAAAAAGTATAATGTCACCCACAAATTGACCACACCATATCATCCTCAAACTAGTGGACAAGTTGAATGTCAAACCGACAAATCAAACAAATTCTGGAAAAAACTGTTAGTGCCAATAGAAAGGATTGATCTTTGAAATTAATTGATGCACTTTGGACATACCGAACCGCTTTCAAGACCAATCTAGGAATGTCTCCTTATAGGATTGTGTTTGGTAAACCATGTCACTTGCCTATTGAGATAGAACACAAAGCCATGTGGGCCATCAAACAACTAAATACAAATTTGAACGACGCTGGAAACCATAGAAAGCTTCAGTTGAATGAATTAGAAGAACTTAGAAATGAAGCCTATGAAAATGCAAAGATATACAAGGAACGAACCAAAGCATTTCATGATCAATCAATTATGAGAAAAACTTTCAATATCGGACAAAAGGTACTCTTATATAACTCTAGATTACATCTGTTTCCAGGAAAGCTTAGGTCTAGATGGACAGGACCATTTTTAGTAAAGGAAGTCTTTTCACACGGAGCTGTTGAGATTGAAAACCCAAGTAATGGTGTTATCTTTAAAGTTAATGGTCAACGATTAAAATCATTCTTGGAATTACCTGTCAAGACTATTGAAGATGCCATGGTTCTTTATGAACCAACTTATTCTGATTAAGTTGCTTCGAGGTTTGGTCCGGCTGAAGACATAAAACTTAGCGCTTCTGGGAGGCAACCCAGCTTATTTAATTTCTAATACTTTCTTTGTTTTCAGTTTGCTTAGGACAATTAAATTAGATAAACTCCATTGGGGACAATGTCGGTCAAGTTGGGGGGAGAGCTTGAACAAAATCAGGTGTTATCATTTCCTTTTCCTTCCACTATGAGTTATTTCTTGCATTTAATATATTATGTAAAAAAAAATAAATAAATAAATATATATATATATATGAAATAAATTAATCTATAAAAGAAATAAGAGTAAGTTAGAAAGTATTTGCTAATGTAGTGAGTCACGGAGAAGATTAGCTGGTTAGACTCTTGG
The DNA here is from genome assembly GCF_000442705.2 of Elaeis guineensis. Classification (NCBI taxonomy): domain Eukaryota; kingdom Viridiplantae; phylum Streptophyta; class Magnoliopsida; order Arecales; family Arecaceae; genus Elaeis; species Elaeis guineensis. The sequence continues at coordinate 73,175,272 of NC_025995.2, read as the reverse complement.
TGGCTTAGGTCATTTAAAGACTATTAGCACTTCCAATTGCACATGCACACTAACAAGGTAAAGTAGGTGTTAATTGTAAGGTCAATTAAGGATTTGAGTATTATTTAAATTAGATAATTTTCTCTACACCCCAATTGAAGAAATTTGAATTTAAGGAAAGAGCTACCTGCCTAAAATAAAATGCAAAACACAGAGTAAATGTGGATTGCCCTAAGCCTAGTAACCGGGTCTCTTCACCTAAGTCAAGTGTTGAGATTCGCGTCAAACGATGGTGGGAAGACCAGGATGCTCAGCAAAAAAAAAAAAAAAAAAAAAAAAAATAGTGTGAAAGCTACCTTAGTTCTTTGTTTAGTCTGGGGTGTATAGAAAATTAATCGAACTAAGTTATGAAAAATAATACAATTGGCCTGTATAAGTTAATACTGAAATACTAAGTTAGTTATCACTCACACAAGTGCTATAAAACTTTAAGTATACTCTAAGAAAGCTTCTAAGTAGACTGACTACCGATTCTAATTCGAAGCTCATTACTTAGTAATACTAGAAAACTTCTTGAATTTGATCTAAATTAATTTGCAAAGGAAGGATCTTTTTGAATTATGATCTTATTTTGGTACATTGCTAAGGGACTAGCAATGATTAAGTTGGGGGGTGTGATTTATGTCACAAATTGACATAAAAAGTATCAATTAATATCTAAATTATCTAATTTATTAAAAAATTGATATTGTTATTATATTTTACAGAAGAAGAGATCATCAATAGAAAGAACAAGGAAAGAGAATTCCAACGGCGCAAATTTTATGCAAAACGGAGTTAAATTGACCCAGGAATTGAAGAATGAAGAAAGAAGACTCAATTGGGTCAAACCCGAGTCAAATCAGATCAAAATTGATCAAAAATCAACTGATTTGGTGATCTGATTAGCCGCCTGGTCCACAGCAACAGGCGCGTGGACCATGGACCCATCGGCGCACCATAAACCCCCTAACAACTCTCTAAAACCTCTTAGTCCCACATCGAAAGTTTTGAAAACCTTATAACCCCCAAATGCCTATAAAAAGCCCCCAAAGGCCCTTGTTTTATGTATTCTTCCTTCCGATCAAGCTTGTAACCCTAGATAGTGTGGTTTTTAGCTCTCTTTTCAAGTCTCGAGCTTTGAAGTTTTTGTAATAAATTTTTTTATATATAAAATCTTATTTTTATGCAATTTCATCTCTTTACACTATGCAATTTATTTTTCTTGCAATTAGGATAGTTTAATTTATACAATTTAATTTTATGCAATTAGGTTAGTTTAAATTATGCAGTTTAAATTTATGCAATTAGGATAGTTTAATTTATGAAATTAGGATAGTTTATTTTTCTGTATTTAAATTTTGCAAGTAGATTTAGATCATGTCTAGCTAAGCATCCCTTCTAGGGTTTGCGATGAAGCTAGATCATGAGTAGGGATTTTACATAGGGTTCTTTCTTTTTCTTAGGGTTTCTTTTTCTTCCTCTTTTGCCAAGAATTTTTGATGAACTACAGTTGGGTCAGAGTCCCTTCATAGTTCATGCTTGATTCAGTGCATAGGAGGAGAAAACCCTAAAGGATCCTAGTTACTACTCCCCTGTAAAGAATCTTGATGGGTTATCGTTGGGCCTTAGTCCCTTCATAATCTATGCTTGGGAAAGACAAGAGGAGTAGTCGTTAGGATCAATAAGAAAAATTCTAGGTAGAATTTCCTAATCTAGATCTAGTGGATTCAAAAACCCTAGATCCTTAGACTTATTGTCTTTAGCAAACAACTTTCGATTTTTGTTAAAGCTCGCTTGAGCATAGATTTGAAAATCATTTTTAAAACCAAATCTCTGTGGGATCGACCCGTACTCGCTGGTCGTGCTACTCTGCACACCGTGCGCTTGCGGTTTTATTTACAAATTTTAAGATTTGCACATCAAGTTTTTGGATTTTTGATCTGATTAGCCGCCTGGTCCACAGCAACAGGCGCGTGGACCATGGACCCATCGATGCACCATAAACCCCCCTAACAACTCTCTAAAACCTCTTAGTCCTACATCGAAAGTTTTGAAAACCTTATAACCCCCAAATGCCTATAAAAAGCACCCAAAGGCCCTTGTTTTATGTATTCTTCCTTCCGATCAAGCTTGTAACCCTAGATAGTGGGGTTTTTAGCTCTCTTTTCAAGCCTCGAGCTTTGAGGTTTTTGTAATAAATTTTTTTTATATATAAAATCTTATTTTTATGCAATTTCATCTCTTTACACTATGCAATTTATTTTTCTTGCAATTAGGATAGTTTAATTTATGCAATTTAATTTTATGCAATTAGGTTAGTTTAAATTATGCAGTTTAAATTTATGCAATTAGGATAGTTTAATTTATGAAATTAGGATAGTTTATTTTTTTGTATTTAAATTTTGCAAGTAGATTTAAATCATGTCTAGCTAAGCATCCCTTCTAGGGTTTGCGATGAAGCTAGATCATGAGTAAGGATTTTACATAGGGTTCTTTCTTTTTCTTAGGGTTTCTTTTTCTTCCTCTTTTGCCAAGAATTTTTGATGAACTACAGTTGGGTCAGAGTCCCTTCATAGTTCATGCTTGATTCAGTGCATAGGAGGAGAAAACCCTAAGGGATCCTAGTTACTACTCCCCTGTAAAGAATCTTGATGGGTTATCGTTGGGCCTTAGTCCCTTCATAATCTATGCTTGGGAAAGACAAGAGGAGTAGTCGTTAGGATCAATAAGAAAAATTCTAGGTAGAATTCCCTAATCTAGATCTAGTGGATTCAAAAACCCTAGATCCTTAGTCTTATTGTCTTTAGCAAACAACTTTCGATTTTTGTTAAAGCTCGCTTGAGCATAGATTTGAAAATCATTTTTAAAACCAAGTCTCTGTGGGATCGACCCGTACTCGCTGGTCGTGCTACTCTGCACACCGTGCGCTTACGGTTTTATTTACAAATTTTAAGATTTGCACATCAAGTTTTTGGAATGTTGCAAAAGGTCGGTTACAAAAATGGGTTCCCCGATCACTAATGATTGCCCTAGGAATACCGAAACGGGAGAGAATATTTTCTTTAAGAAACTTAATGACCATTTTGCTATCGGGTGTTCTACATGCAATTGCTTCTACCCACTTTGAAACATAATCAACTGCTACTAGAATATATTTATTTTCAAAGGAATTTGGAAATGGTCCCATGAAATCGATTCCCCAAACATCAAAAACTTCAACTACCAAGATTGGGTTGAGTGGCATCATGTGTCGCTTGGTGATTCGACCCATTTTCTGACATTGAGCACAATTTTTACAATATTCATGAGCATCCTTAAACAAATTGGGCCAATAAAAACCATATTGGAGAACCTTAGCAGCAGTTTTCTTAGACGCGAAGTGACCCCACATGCTTGATCATGACAAAAAGATAAAATATTCATGACTTCGTTATCTGGGATACACCTTCTAATAATTTGATCAGAACATTGTTTAAAAAGATAAGGATCATCCCAAATGAAATACTTCACTTGGGCAAAGAATTTATATTTATCCTGCTTAGTCCAATGAGAAGGTATCTTACCTATGGCTAAATAATTTACAATATCAGCAAACCAAGGTTCAGTAGACACAGACATGAGTTGCTCATCTGGGAAAGATTCATTGATGGGTGGTTCACTAGATGGTGCGACTGAAATTCGGGACAAATGATCTGCTACAACATTCTCAGTGCCTTTCTTGTCCCTAATTTCTAGGTCAAATTCTTGAAGGAGCAAAATCCATCTGATTAAACGTGCCTTGGCATCCTTCTTTGCTAGGAGATGTCTAATAGCTGAGTGATCGGTGTAAATAATGGTGTGGGTCCCAACCAAATAAGATCTAAATTTCTCTAAAGCAAAGACAACGGCAAGGAACTCCTTCTCAGTTGTGGTGTAGTTAAGCTGCGCATCATTTAAGGTTTTACTTGCATAATATATCACTCTAGGCAGCTTATTTATTCGTTGACCTAAGATTGCGCCCACAACATGATCGGACGCATCACACATTAATTCAAATGGTTCAGACCAGACAGGAGGATGAATGATTGGAGCTGATACAAGTGCATTTTTTAGAAATTCAAAGGATTCCAAGCACTCATGAGTAAATTCAAATTTGGTATCCTTTGCCAAAAGATTAGTCAGTGGATGTGCTACTTTGCTAAAGTTGGCAATAAACCTTCTATAGAATCCAGCATGACCTAAAAATGAACGTATTTCTTTAACAGATTTAGGTGGTGGAAGACTTGCAATTAGATCTATTTTGGCCTTGTCCACTTCAATCCCCTTTTTAGAAATGACATGGCCAAGAACTATTCCCTGTTTGACCATAAACTGACATTTTTCCCAGTTGAGAACTAGGTGCTTCTCCTTACATCGTTCTAGAACTAATTGCAGGTGATTCAGACACTCGGAGAAGGTTAGACCAAAAACAGAAAAGTCATCCATAAAAATTTCTAGAAATCGTTCTATCATATCTAAAAATATGCTGATCATGCATCTCTGAAAGGTTGCCGGTGCATTACATAGTCCAAAGGGCATTCGTCTATAGGCAAAAGTACCAAATGGACAGGTGAATGTAGTCTTTTCTTGATCTTCAGCGGCTATGGAGATCTGGTTGTAACCGGAGTATCCATCAAGAAAACAGTAAAACTCTTGTCCGGCTAGTCTTTCCAACATTTGATCAATAAATGGCAAAGGAAAGTGATCTTTCCTTGTCGCAGCATTCAACTTTCTATAGTCTATACAGACCCTCCATCCCGTTTGGGTCCTAATTGGGATAAGTTCGTTTGCATCATTTTGGACCACTGTTACCCCAGATTTCTTGGGTACTACTTGAACTGGGCTTACCCAAGAGCTATCAGAAATAGGATAAATTATTCCACTATATAGGAGTTTCAGAATCTCCTTTTTAACTACATCCTTCATAACTGGATTAAGCCTTCTTTGGGCTTCTCTTGTTGGTTTAGCCACTTCCTCTAAGTATATTCTATGTTGAACTATAGAAGGGCTTATTCCTTTGATATCTGCTATGGTCCAACCTATTGCTTCCTGATTTGCTTTTAGAACTGACACTAACTCCTCCTCTTGCTTGGGATCTAGGTCTGATGCAATAATTACAGGCAAAGTTTCTTTGGGTCCTAGATATGCATACTTGAGATGTTCTGGGAGGGGTTTCAGTTCTAAAATAGGTGCTTCCTCTATCGATGGTTTAGGTGATGGTTTCACCATCTCAATGATTGGTTCAGTAGGAAGTGTCGATTCCTGATTAATCTGATTTTCTTTAAGTATTTCATTGACATCCTCAGACTCATGGATTAACCAGGGTTAGACTCTAGGTCGACTTCATCATCACTAATGTCAATGGATTCATAAATACCATCTTGGACTACATTGACATCAGCATGAGAAGAGGATTCCTGTTCTAAGTTAAAAACATTAAGCTCAATGGTCATATTCCCAAAGGATAACTTCATTAGACCATTTCGACAATTAATTTCAGCATTGGCCGTAGCTAAGAATGGTCTTCCTAAAATGACAGGTATATGTTCTTTAGGATTCGCAACTGGCTCAGTCTCTAAAACAATAAAATCTACAGGGAAAATGAAATTTTCAACCTTTATCAGAACATCCTCGACCATTCCCTTAGGGATCCTGAGAGATCTATCGGCTAACTGTAATGTGATCCCAGTAGGTTGAAGTTTTTCTAATCCTAGTTGTTCATACACCGAATATGGAAGGATATTCACACTAGCTCCTAGATCTAGCAAGGCCTTTTTTATATTGGTTTCTCCAATAACACAAGAAATTGTTGGAGCTCCAGGGTCCTTATATTTAATTGGCACATGGCTAGATAGGTATGAACTGACACTTGCAGCCAAAAATGCTTTCTTTGGTACATTAGTGGTCCTTTTCCTAGTGCAGAGATCTTTTAAAAATTTGGCATAAGTTGGAACCTGATGGATTATATCTAAAAGAGGAATATTAACTTGGACTTGTTTAAATACCTCTAAAATTTTGTCTAAATGTTCAGATTTATTGGATTTCAGTCTGTTTGGAAAAGGAGCTCTAGGACTTTTAAGTACTGGACTAGGTGAATTTTTAGTTTCTGGTGCTTGAGGTTGAAAGGTAGTAGTTTTAGAAGGTGACTCGGCAGATGAGTCATCTATATCATCAAGTGCAACTACCTTATTGTCTATTTATTTTCCTGATCTTAAGGTATGAATGGCATTTACACCATTAACTTGGTTTCCTTGTTGGGGTCGTGGACCATTTTGGTTCCTAGGATTTGGCTCAGGTTGGCTAGGTAACCTACCATGTTCTCGTTCACTAATGATCGAAGCCAGCTGACTTACTTGCATTTTCAGATGGGCTATAGCTTGGGTGTTATTATTTATGAGTTGACCCGTGGTTTGCATAAAGCTGGTATGTGTCTTCATCATGGCTTCTAGGCTTTTCTCTAAAGAGGTAATTTTTTTGTCATTATCATGGAAGCCTGGCGGGTTGTTCATTACTGGGTTGGACCTTAGATTTTGCTGATTGAAATTTGGATTGCCTACATTAGGATTCTGGGACCATGAGAAATTCGGGTGATTCCTCCAACCTGGGTTATATGTGGGTGCATAAGGATTGTTCAATGGTCCTTGATAGGTGGCATTCACCTGTGCACACTCATTCGAGTAGGAACATTCTTCTAAGACATGGTCTGGTGCATTGCACCCTTTACACATGGGTGCAGATATTTGATTTACATTGGCTGGTCTCTGTAATTCTAAGGCTTCCAATCTACGTGTTAAGGTTGCAATCTTGGCCTCTGATGCTAGGGTTGGTTGAATTTGATGCATTCCTCCTCTTGAAGGTGTAGCTTTATCAGGTTTCCTAATTGTTTCCCACTGTAAATTTTTCTCGGCTAGGTCTTCTAAGAATTGCCAAGCTTCAGTAGTTTCTTTGTCCATAAATTGGCCTTGGCACATGGACTCTAGCATGGTTCTTGAGTTTGAATCTAACCCCTCATAGATGATCTGGCATAGTCTCCAAGTTTCTATTCCATGGTGTGGGCATTGGGTCAAAAGATTCTTGAAACGATCAAAGTACTTCCAAAATGATTCACCAGCTAGTTGGTAAAATTGATTTATTTCATTCCTAATCCTAGCTATTTTATGATGGAGAAAATACTTTTTTAAAAATGTTCTCACAAAGCCCTCCCAGGTAGTGACAGAATAGTTTGGCAGACTATAAAGCCACTTCTTAGCATTGTCCTTAAGGGCAAAGTTGATTAATCTAAGTTTGACCTCATCCTCTGTTAATTGCAGTTTCATGGTTGCACATACCTCCTCAAATTCCCTAATAAATATATAAGCATCCTCTAATCCTGTGAATTTTGGAAGCATATTTATGATTTGAGGTTTGATTTCAAAATTGTTAGCTGTGGGTTGTGGCAACCTGATACAAGATGGTTAGATGGAGCCAACTGGATAACACAAATCCTTAAGGGTCATGGGTTGGATTGGTTCAGCCATTGGAACAACAGGAATTGACTCAATTCTAACTAGACGACCCGACACTCTTCTCCACACATGAAGTGTACGGTTCTCGATGTTTATACAATTTTTTTTTTAATAAAATTTTTATGTATAAGGAAAAGAAAGAAAAGAAAAAGTTCTAAAGAGAAGATCCTATGGAGTCCTAAATCTAAAGAAAAGTAACCAAATTAATTTAAATTTTAAATTTTTTTTTTTTTTTCAAACAAGTGAATCAATAAATTAAACTCAATCTATCCTAGGGTTAACCTAAATCTAGACAGCTCCTAACTGTTCCAAGATGACCCTTCAAACCTTCCAAGTGGAGATTGATCAACTAGTTAGCCAGGTAAGTATAAGAGGTGGGAGGTTCACTCATCGTTGCCTTTCTAGACACCAAACGAGTTGGCCAGGCCAGCAACTGAACCAATTTAACAAACCACTCTCAGGGACTTGCCTAGACACCAACTAATCAAACAACTCAAACTTGGTAGAACTCTTAGGGTTCCTTGTCCTATTGAGCTCGAATTCCTTAAGGTTGACGTCTAATTGATTTTAAGATTAAAAGTCTAGGTAATGCAATATGATGGAGATGGTTTTTGGGCTAAGGAAGGGTAATGAAATCTCCACCTTATCTTGTTAATGGATTGATGTCCTTAGATTAATTATGAAAATGCAAATACAAATAAACAAGATGACCAAGAATGTAAAAGATTTTAATTTAGAATTTTTTTTTTTATTTTGATATTTTACTTCACGATTATGAAATGTCTTTTGTTTTGTTTTATATTTTTTTTTTGTGTGATTAAGTAAATTCAAATGATTAGGTCTAAAAGCAAAAGTAATTAACTAAAAATAATAAAAGAAAATTAGAAGCGTACCTGAGTTTTCCAGCAATCACCAACTAAATATAGAAACCTAAAGAAAAAAGAAAGAGAGTTATAACGCACGAAGAACAAATATTTGAAAATAATTTAAAATGCCAAATCCCCGGCAACGGTGCCAAAAACTTGATGTGCAAATCTTAAAATTTGTAAATAAAATCGCAAGCGCACGGTGTGCAGAGTAGCACGACCAGCGAGTACGGGTCGATCCCACAGAGACTTGGTTTTAAAAATGATTTTCAAATCTATGCTCAAGCGAGCTTTAACAAAAATCGAAAGTTGTTTGCTAAAGACAATAAGACTAAGGATCTAGGGTTTTTGAATCCACTAGATCTAGATTAGGGAATTCTACCTAGAATTTTTTTATTGATCCTAACGACTACTCCTCTTGTCTTTCTCAAGCATAGATTATGAAGGGACTAAGGCCCAATGATAACCCATCAAGATTCTTTACAGGGGAGTAGTAACTAGGATCCCTTAGGGTTTTCTCCTCCTATGCACTGAATCAAGCATGAACTATGAAGGGACTCTGACCCAACTGTAGTTCATCAAAAATTCTTGGCAAAAGAGGAAGAAAAAGAAACCCTAAGAAAAAGAAAGAACCCCATGTAAAATCCCTACTCATGATCTAGCTTCATCGCAAACCCTAGAAGGGATGCTTAGCTAGACATGATCTAAATCTACTTGCAAAATTTAAATACAAAAAATAAACTATCCTAATTTCATAAATTAAACTATCCTAATTGCATAAATTTAAACTACATAATTTAAACTAACCTAATTGCATAAAATTAAATTGCATAAATTAAACTATCCTAATTGCAAGAAAAATAAATTGCATAGTGTAAAGAGATGAAATTGCATAAAAATAAGATTTTATATATAAAAAAAATTTATTACAAAAATCTCAAAGCTCGAGGCTTGAAAAGAGAGCTAAAAACTCCACTATCTAGGGTTACAAGCTTGATCGGAAGGAAGAATACATAAAACAAGGGCCTTTGGGGGCTTTTAATAGGCATTTGGGGGTTATAAGGTTTTCAAAACTTTCGATGTGGAACTAAGAGGTTTTAGAGAGTTGTTAGGGGAGTTTATGGTGCGCCGATGGGTCCATGGTCCACGCGCCTGTTGCTGTGGACCAGGCGGCTAATCAGATCACCAAATCAGTTGATTTTTGATCAATTTTGATCTGATTTGACTCAGGTTTGACCCAATTGAGTCTTCTTTCTTCATTCTTCAATTCCTGGGTCAATTTAACTCCGTTTTGCATAAAATTTACGCCGTTGGAATCCTCTTTCCTTGTTCTTTCTATTGATGATCTCTTCTTCTGCAAAATATAATAACAAGTATCAATTTTTTAATAAAGTTAGATAATTTAGATATTAATTGATACTTTTTATGTCAATTTGTGACATAAATCACTTCATCTATAGTTTTAAGTTCAAAATGAGAAATAAATGTAAAATGATTATATGTATCTCTAAGTGAAGAACGAGTTCTTACTCTATGTGTAGGATCACTAATGATTAATTCTTTGGGGTGATTGTGATCATACCTCCATTCTTTGGGTAGATCATTTGTATCCTGAGGTTATTCTTGTTGTTCTTCACCTTCATCCTCTTATTTTTTTCATGTTCTTCTTCATTTTGAATTGTTCAGTCTTTTAGAGTGAGCTCCTTCATCCCTTCTATAAGAAGATCTGCATCATCAATACGTTTACTCTTCCTTGAAGGAAGATCATTGACTCCTCTACTACTAAAGTTCTTTTGTTAAAAACTCTAAAAGCTTTGCTAAAAGAGAAGTAACCAAGAAAAATAGCTTCATCAGATTTTGCATCAAATTTTTCTAATCTTTCTTTACCATTGTTCAAAACAAAACATCAACAACCAAAAATATGAAAAAATATAATATTTGGTTTTCTTCCTTTCCAAAGCTTATAAGGTGTTTTCTTTAGAATTGGTCTAATTAAAGCACGGTTTAAAATGTAACATGCCGTGTTAATCACTTCCATCCAAAAGTATCTTGGGAGGTTGCTTTCACATAGCATGGTACGGGCCATTTTTTCAAGAATTCTATTTTTTCTTTCTACTATCCCATTTTGTTGGGATGTCCTAGGTACTGAAAAGTTATGGTCAATACCTTTTTATCACAAAATTTTTTAAAATTTTAATTTTCAAATTTGATTCCATGATCACTTCGAATATTTTGAATTGAAAAATCTTTTTTATTAGAAACTTTTTGATAAAATTTTGAGAACATATGAAAAGTTTCATCCTTATGTGTCAAAAAGAAAACACGTGTAAAACGAGAGAAATCATCAATAATTATAAAGCCATATCATTTTTCACTTAAGCTAATAGTTCCAGTGGATCCAAATAAATCCATGTGCAATAATTCTAATGGCCTAGAAGTTGAAATAATATTTTTAGATTTGAATGAGACTTTTGTTTGTTTACCTAGTTGGCATGCATCACAAATTCTATCATTTTCAAAATCAATTTAGGTAAACCGATAATCAATTTCTTTTTAATAAGTTTTGAAAGTGAATGCATGCTAATATGTACAAGCCTACGGTGCCAAAACCAACTAGTCTCATTAATTTTGGTAGTCAAGGCTACTAGACATTGCATGTTTATCTTGAAAAGATCATTTAAATCTATCATATAAACATTACCATGTCTATGCCCAACAAATTTAATACCTTCATTATTGGGACTAGTTACTATGCATAATGAGGATTCAAAAATAACTTTGTACCCTTTGTCACAGAATTGACTAATGCTTAATAGATTATATTTCAAACCATCTACTAATAAAATATTTTTAATATACTTGGAGGGAGTGATACTAATGTTATCTATACCGATGATCTTTTCTTTGCTATTGTCTCCAAAGGTGACCATCCTCCATCTTTTGCATCAAGTGTGATGAATTGAGATTCATCACCAGTCATATATCTTGAGCACCCGCTATCAAGATATCATTTTCGATTTATTCCTTGGGATGCAAGACACACCTACATACAAAAATCAAATTTTAACTTTAGGTACCCAAGTTTTTTTGGATCTTTTTTGGTTAGTCACAATGGTTCCTTTTTGGAACCCATATTTTCTTCATATTAGAATTTTCAGATTTGTTAAAGAAACATGTATAAAATTTGTGTCCTACTTTACCACATTTAAAACAAGTAATATTTGAAAATTTGTTGCTTGATGAGTTCACAAAGATATTTTTCAGAAATTTTTATTTTTTTAAAGGGTTGTAGCCAAGATCGGCTTTATCATAAACGGCCTTTTGATTATCAAGTATCATTTGAAGTTTATTTGAATTTTGAGTGAACTTTTCTACCATAGGTTTTAACTTACCAATTTTATTTTTCAAGTTTAGATTTTCTTATATCCAGATCAATTTTTCATTTGAAATAATCTCATTTTCTTTTAGTAAAGATTGATTCTTTAATTTTAATTCTTTGTTCTTTACCCCTAACTTTTTTAAATCATCAACTAGATCATAAAATACTTTTTGAAGTTCTTCAAAAGTAAAGTCATTAGGAGTTTCAGTGTTTACCTCATTTTCATATACCATAAGGCACAAGTTGGCTTGTTCATGTGAATCTTCTTCTTCGGAGCTTGACTCATCACTATCACTTCATGTAGCCACCATAGCCTTTTTCTTGTACTTTTTAAGGCCCTTCTTAAGTTGTGGATATTCGGACCTAAAGTGCCCTAGCTTCTTATATTCATAACAAATAAGGGGCTGCACCTTATCCTTCTTCTTGCTATGCTCTCCTTTTGTAGGTGGCCTCTTCCTCATCCCTTGTTTTTTTTTTCAAAAATCTTTTAAACTTTCTAGTGATGAGGGCTATTTCTTCATCTTGCTCTTCATTTTCTGTTTCATCAGATTTCTCATCGAGTTGAGCAATGGATTTGAGGGCGATTATCCTCTTCTTCTTGACATCTTCTTCTTGATATTGTTTCATGCTTAGCTTGTGTGTCATTAGCGATCCTAGAAGCTCCTCTAAGGGTAAAACATTCAGATCTTTGGCTTCTTGGATTACGGTCACTTTGACCTCCAAAGTCCTTGATAAAGATCTAAGAATCTTTCTCACAAGATCGCTGTTAGAATAAGACTTATCAAGATTTTTTAGACCACTAATAATATCCATGAAATGAGTAAACATTTCAGTTATTGATTCATCATGCTCCATTTTAAAGAGTTCATATTTGTGCACAAGCATGTTAATTTTTGATTCTTTAACTTGATTAGTGCCTTTATGTGTTACTTCTAACCTATCTCATATTTTTTTAGCCAATATGCATGTTGAAATATGATTAAATTGATTAGCATTTAAAGTGCAATATAAACTATTCATGACTTTAGCATTGAGTTGAGCAATTTTCTTATCAACCTCATCCCATTCTCTTTCAGATTTGGTTGATTCTACACCATCAATTATCTTAGTGGGTGTGTGTGGTCCATTAACTATGATACTCCATATATGATAGTCAATTGCTTGAATAAAAATTTTTATCCGAGCTTTTCAATCGATGTAGTTTGACTCATTGAAAAGTGGAGGTCGGTTTGTGGACTGTCCCTCAGCTAGTGAAGCACCAACTTGAGTTGCCATAGATCTTTAGCTCTTTGATGGTTAAATCAAAGTAGGGCTAGAGCACCGTGCTCTGATACTACTTGTTATCCAGCTATGCAACCCAAGAAGGGGGGTGAATTGGGTTTTTGAAATTTTAAAGTTAATTTAGAACCACAAGGATTAAGTAATAATAAGCAAGTTATATGTAATAAGTGATTTAAGCAAAGTGTAGAAATGAGATGCAAGAATGTAAGAAAATAAAGAAATTTAGATAGAGAGTAAGTAAGTACATCATAAACAATCAAGATTTATAGTGGTTCGGTACCAACCTTGCACTTACATCCACTCCTCAAGCTCCTACTTGAGAATTTAAATCCACTAAAACGTATTCAACAAGAATACAACGTCAATACCTCCGACTCTAGCTATCCCAAGCTAGAATATTTATTTTTTGAGTACAAACCAATCTAATACAATCTGATTCAAGGTTCGAATCAACCTATCCAAGTTTTAGAATCCTTCCAAAACTAAAGATCAAGACAGAAACAGAGTATAAGAGTTCATGATAAAAAAATACAAGTTTAGCTCCTTTAATGAGCAAATAAAACTTTAAGTACACTTTACACAATAAGAAAGAAGCTTTTTTGATTTTTCTCAAGGTTGTTGAAGATTTGAATGAGCTCTTAAGGGGTTGATGAACTTGAAATGAAAGCTTCTTTTGCTTGAAGAGGACTTTTTTCTTAGGGCTGAAATGAATGCTTGAATCTTTTATATTTTTTTCTCCTTTAAGTATCTTTATATCTTCAATAGATGCTAGAGAAAAATTTTAACAGGTTTAGAGCTGTTGAAGAGCTTTAAATGAGTATTAAATGTGGCCAAAATGGGTTGAAAACTAATCGTTACGAAGATTTTCCGTCACAGGGATCGACCCCAGGGGTCGTCCCCTGCCTAAGGGTCGACCTCCGTGGCGCAGAACAGAAAGTGACTATTCTGTATCTTTAACTAGTACAGATAATAGAGGTCGATCCTGGGGTCATCCTCTGGCACAGGGGTCGACCCTAGGATCGTCTCCTTTGGGTGTGCCAGCCAAAAATAGCATGTCGTTCAATCCCTTTTGTTAGGTCGACCCTTTTTTTTAAACTTGATTTTCTCTCAAAATATACATTCAAAAAATATAAAATTATCTCCAATAGATCATAAATCTTCTGTTCTTGCTCTTGAGGCTTTCGAATCAGAACTTGATAAAATTATATTTTTGCCCCTGAAATACAATAAATCTCTTTTCAAGCTAAAATCATTAGTAACCCCCTCAAATATTTTGGAATTATGAAAATCAATTCATGGAGCAATAGTAGGGAGATGCTGTTGGATTTTCTCCAAATATGGAATAAAGAATAAAGCTATGGCAATAATAAAAGTGATGCATTTTTTAAAGGGATAGGGCCACACATATTAGGAAAGAGTTGGTGGAGTTAGGATTCATCTTAAAACTTGTAATGGATGCACGAGATCTGGGTTGGGATCTAGTTTGGGATCCAATCTGGATCGGAGTTGGGATCTGATTTGGGATTTGGGTCAAGATCTGGGTCGGGATCTGACCTGAGATCCAGTTTGGGATCCTGTTCGGGATCCGATTTGGTATCCTGTCCGGGATTTGCATCAAGATCCTGTTTGGATGAATGCCAGGGGTATTCTTTTTGTTGTTAACAATTTTTTTTGTTGTCAGGTGGATATCGTCAAAAGTTGGATGAATGCCAGAAGTATTTTCTTGCCAGAATACCGAGTGGAGGTTCGAAATTTTATTAAATTTGCACAGTGTAAGGCTGACAGTGCCAGTAGGATAAAGTATCCATGCAAGAGATATCTCAATATGGTATATTATCACATATCACTTGTTGAAGAACATCTACTACATTAAGATATGGACAAGAAGTATACTCGCTAGATATGGCATGGGAGGGTGATCCTAATGAAGTTGTGCACGATGATGATGATATTAAAGATGATAGTGATGCTGCTGAACCTATCGAACATGATGGTATATGTTTAGTATTGAATGATTTACATCAGGATCTTCGCTCAAATGTACCCATGAGTATTAGTGCATCTAAAGACAATTCTGATCATGCACACAATATTAATGAGGTAGAAGAAACTTCTGAACAGTTTATAAAGCTTGTAAGGATGCACGAAAGCCACTCTACTCAAATTGTGTAAAGTTCTCTAAGTTAGAGTTTTTGATCAAATTGCTTCATCTTAAAACTATGAACCGATGGAGTCAGGAGTCATTTGACCAAAAATTGGTATTGATTAATGTAGCTCTTTCTGATGGAGAGAGACTTCTAAAATCATATTCTGAAGTAAAAATATACATGCAGAAATTGGAACTTGGCTATATTCCTATACATGCCTGCAAAAATGATTGTATATTATTTTACAAGTAGAACAAACAAGCAAGTGGATTTCCAGAATGTGGTGAGCTTAGGTACAAAACCGATAATAGAAAAGAAAAGAAGATACCTCATAAGGTTTTAAGGTATTTTCTATTGATTACAAGACTTTAAAGGTTGTGTGTGTCCATAAAGATAGCTGAAGAAATGAGATGGCATCATGAGCAGTAAATTTTGAAGGAGAATATATTTAGCCATCCAGCTGACTCTGTAGTATAGAAAGACTTTGATACAAAGTATCCACACTTTGCGAGTGACCCGCACAATATCCAGCTTGGTCTAGTGACAGATGAATTTAATTTCTTTAGCATTTGAGTACTTTTTATAGCATATGACTTATGATTCTAATATCATATAATATGTCACCTTGAAAGTATATGAAAGAACTGTTTATTTTTATGTCACTATTGATTCTGGGTTCGAAAGTACCAGATAATGAAATTGATGTATATCTACGATCCTTAATCAATGATCTAAAGAAACTATGAAAAAATAGAGTACAGACATATAATTTTGTCAGTAAAAAAAATTTTAAGTTGTATGCTTCAATTTTATGGACCATCAATGATTTTTCTGGATATGAAAACTTATCTGGGTGGAGTACTAAAGGATATCTAGCATGTCCAATATGCAACAAGGACATGTCCTCCTTACATTTAAAGCATGGAAGGAAAATCTATTTCATGGGTCATCGATGGGTTCTACATGCTAATCACTCTTGGAGGATCCGTTATAACCAATACTTTGGTGATAAGTCTGACTGGCATCCACCACCTAAGGAGTTAAGTGGAGTGAAAGTTTTAGAACAACTTGAAGCCATTAGAAATGTGAAACTTGGAAAAACATCAGATACTCACAAGTAGAAGCATATTGAAGCTGAGCTGAATTGGATGAAGCAAGTATATTTTTCAAACTACCATACTGAAAGCAGCCACTACTTCATCATAACCTGGATGTAATGCACACTGAGAAGAATATTTGTATAATGTCATCGATATAGTATTGAACATCACAAGAAAAATAAAAGATAATTCAAAAGCTCACCTTGATTCGCAAGAAATGAGAATCCAATTGGAGTTGTATTTAGTTCATCGAGGTGATAAATTTTTTATACGACCTGCATGTTATTCACTATTTAGCGAGGAGAAGAAGAGTTTTTGTGGATGGTTCAAAATTATAAAGTTTTTCTATATTTATGCTTCAAATATATCATGGTGTGTTGGCAACAACGACGATAATATCTCTAACATAAAAAGTTATGACTCCCATATGATGATGCAGCACTTGCTTTTTGTGGTCATGCATGGCTATCTGAGTGATGATGTTCAAGCTACATTGATTGAGTTAGGAGTACTCTTCTGAGAACTATGTTGTTAAAAATTAAAAATTAATTTATTTGAGAAGTTTGAGAAGGATATTGTGCTCATTCTTTGTAAGCTATTTTTTTTTTCACCATCATTTTTTGTTGTTATGGTGCACCTAACTATTTATCTTCCAAAAAAAGCTCTTTTGGCCTGATCGATACATTATCGATGGATAATCCTATTGAAAGATAAAGAAATTATAATTCCTTTATCATATCAATTATAGGATGTGAATATATTAGTTAAATTTAAATTTATTTTTATTTGCAGATTCTTGTAGATCCTAAAAAAGTATATGCATAATAAGGTACAGTCTGAAAGGTCTATAGTAGAAGCATACATAGCTATGGAGTGTGTCATATTCTGCTCGATGTATCTTGATGATATCAAAACAAGATTCAATCATGTAGATTATAACACAGATCATGTATGGGGTGACAATGAGCTGACACTGTCCATATTCAAACAAATGGTTCGACCTATGGGTGGAAGGAGATATGAGTTTATGGACATAAATGAGCTATCCAAGGGATACTTCTATATTCTAGATAATTATAAAAAAATTAAAGATTTCATTGAATAAGTACCATTTTAGCATACTTTTTAGTGTTCTTATTAATTTTTTTATATCGATGTAAAAATCATGACTTGTTGTAGTGAGCACAAGAGGATACTATCCAGGAAGAATAATACAGATGTTGATGATTGATATAGGAGAAAATTTGTAAAATAGTTTGGAGACCATGTAAGTTCTACTAGTATTACGTTACATTTTAATAATTATAAAATTAATTATTTGAACCAATATATTTTTTATGTTATGTTGTAGATGAAATCTAGGCATTTCAATAAAGAAGAGGATGCGATCGATGAGTTGTACGATTCAGCATGTGGCTCCGATCGAAGGGTTAACCACTATACATCCTGTATCATTGGAGGAATGAGATTTCATATAAGAGAGCTTGAGATGCAAAGATGGATCTAGAATAGTAGAATCACTACGATAGGATATGAAGGAGAAGAGGAGATTGCATATTTTGGTGCACTGATAGATATCATAGAATTGAAGTATGGGTCCAATAATTTGGTATTCTTGTTTCAGTATGAATGATGGGATATTAGCAATAAGAAGATCGATATTCATATCGATCCAAACTTTATCAATATAAATTTTACACAAACATATACCAGAATGAGCCGTATATATTAGCAACTCAAGTAAAACAAGTAATATATTTGAAAGATCCGAAGTATCACGGTGATTGGCATGTTGTACAAAGAATAATATCTAGAGACATATATGATATACCAACCGACTAGAGATGGATGAAAATTTAGATCTATATAAAGAGAAAACTTTTCAAGAGGAAGAACAAATATTGATTGAGAATTTCTTATTGACGAAGAACTTGTGACAACTCTTTTGAATCAGGCTGATCTGCCGTCCAATGAAGTTGAAGTTGATTTTGTATTTAATCTTATGATTTGGAGGGCGACGATCAGTTCGTAAATGACAATGAGATAGAAGATGATATATTAGTCAATTATTGTGATTCAGAGGAGGACCTACAAATTAAGAAGGATATGGATATTGATGAGTAGATTTATATTCTTTATTGAATCTTCTCTTACAATAATGATATGTAATATAATTCTATTCATTAATATTTATTTATTTTTCACTATTATTATTTGTTATTACATTCATTTATATATCAAGTTAGTTATATGCATGATTTAAGCATTATAGGTATGGCACTAGGAGGGAGACAACCACGTCCGAGTTTCCAGCCTCTCCTTGAGGATGAGCCTTCCCCCATTTCCACTGTCACACCATCGGAGCCGCCAGAGGGTACTACAGAGGTGGGTTTCAGTGGTATTTTAATATTTTTTATATAATAAAATTTAATTTTAATTATATCTATTAAGTTTATTGATAGCTATCATACTAATAATTTATTCATTGTTGTTTCAGGCCATTCGATGTAGGTGGTGAGGTGAGAGTGAGGTCCGTCGAAGAACCTCACTCTGGAGCATTGGAGATGCAAGCACGAGAGACAGGATCTCCGTATTGAGATTCCACCCAGCTACACCATGCCTATTAAGGGATGGTGTGAGCCATGGTGGACTGAGCTAGGCATCATATGCCGCAGCTATGCCTCTGTGATGCTCTCCGATTGGCGTCACGTTATACCAACTCAGAGAGAGATCTTCTATAGCTACTTATAGATAAAATAATATTTAATAAAATATTTAATTAGCATCATATTCTTATAATATTTGTTATTGGTAGGCTATATTTGATATTGTTGATTTTGAGTACGATTACGTGCGACGAGCTGTGGATGATCATCTATGCTCATATTTTAAGAATTACTGACATCACATTCATCGTCATGGTATGCTGTAGTGCGGGACTAGGGGGTAGAGGCAGTGCAGCAGTGGCCATATGACAGCATCAGTATCGAGGACTAGGCTGTCATATATATATCGCAGGTATGAGGATTCGGCATATCAGGTTAAGCATCCAAAATTTTTTTTTAGAGTTTAATAATTGAATCATTTATTCTTAAATTTAGTTAGTTGCTTACTAATTTGACCATTAATTGTACAGGATCGAGGTGCCCAAAATACCACTAATCGGACGAGATAGACCGTCGCGCATTATGAGAGTTCGAGGCCGTTCGCTTACCATATAGAGCAGATGGTAAGTAATTTTATTTAGTATATTTTCTCTTTAATTATTTAAAATTTTTTATTAATTATTTTTAAATTACAGAGAGATGTAGAGAGTGACGAGCTTCCTGGTAGGATCGAGATCTACTAACGGACCCACCAGCGATGGTCAGGGGAGTAGACGGCGGGGAGCCAGGAGCTTTATGTAAGTTTTTCTGACTATTTTTCTCATTGATATTTTGATTTTCAGTACAAACTTAGAATAGCTATAACTTTAATTTTTAGAATCATATGATAGGGATTAGATCCCAGCCTACTCCTGAGGGCTCAATCGTGCCCACAGATAATAAGATCTATGATCAGATGCTTGGTACGACATCCTATTATGTTAGGAAGCTAGGGTATGAGATTAGTGGTCTCCCATCTTCACACTCATCCAAGACTGACATCCATGCCACTTGCGATGCTCGATTGGTGGAGCTACAGAGACAGACTACTGAAGATCGACAGCGAACTAATGAGGATCGCCAGATATGAGACAGATGATGGAGTGGATGGTATAGATGGAGCTGATGAGGTAGCAGTAGGCTGGTCCGAGCTTCTCCACCCATTCTCCTTCTCTAGATGCTGATGCTTGCGGCCAACAGCTTGATTTTATATTTTATATTTTTATTTTGGATCTCTTATAATTATTAAATTTATTTTTTTATAATTATATTTTTATATAATAAAATTATTAAATTTATTTATAATTTATTATGTAAATTTTTTTTTTATTTTTTTTTATAGATTATAAATATAAAATATTAAAAATATAAATTAAAAATATATATTTATAAAATACTTTTTAAAAATATTATATTTTAATTAGCAATGGAATTATTTATGATGAAATATGCATTGTAAATAAAATTATTTGTGATGGAATATTATCATCATAAATAATTTTTTTGGTGATGAAACTATTTACGATGAAATTTTTTATCATAAAAAAATAATTTATTTTATTTTTTAAAAATTATTAAATTTATTTATTAAATTATTGATGATAAAAAATTTTCATCATAAATAATCTTATTTATGATAAAAATAAATTATTTATGATGCAATTTATTTCATCACAAATAATTTAAAAAATAAAAAAATTATGACGTAAATAGTTCATCACAAAAAAATGATTATTAGTGACAAAAATTTTATTTTCATCGTAAAATATTATCTGTGACTGTATTTTTAGCGATGCAGTATTAGTGACGAAATTTTTATCATAAATAAGTATTTGTGATGGAAATTTAATATTTGCGATGCTTTTTTTGTGTCACAAATACTCTTTTCATTGTAGTGGAAGGATATCATCCACGTACAATACGAGGAACTGACAATGCTCTCACTGACCTTCTTATATATACAAGGTTTCTCTTCATTTTTGATTAAATTAAATGACTTGATCGCATCATTGAAATAAATATTCCAACTCTGAGAAGCTTGTTTTAATCTATATGGATCTTTACAGCTTGCAAATTTTGTGATCTCTATCACTGGATATGAAATCCTTAGATTGTTTCATATAGATATCTTCCTCAAGATATCATTTAGGAACATCATTTTTATATCCATCTACCATATCTCATAATCATAGTAAGCTGCAATGGCAAGCAGTGTGCGGATGAATTTAAGCATGGCCACAGATAAAAAAGTATCCTAATAGTCAATATCTTTGCATTGACTATAGCTTTTTGCCATTAGCCTAGCTTTATAGGTCTTTATCTTACCATCTGCATCTATTTTTTTTTTATAAATTCATTTACATCTAATGGGTACTATATCCTCTGGTAGATCCACTAAGGTCCATACTTGGTTAGAATATATTGAGTCAATTTCTGACTTCATAGTATTCAATTATTTTTCGAAGTCAATGTTTGACATCACTTCATCCTAGATTTTGAGATCATCTCCATGACCCTTATCTTCTACAAAGAATATTTTCTCTACATCCTCTGAGAGCATACCCAAATATCTTTCAAGAGGTTGGGAGATCCTACTAAATCTACAAAGTGGAGGAGGAACAACACTTCTACTAGCTTAGTGTTAGTGGGTTCGATATGTTCTATAGCTTGTTGCTCTTTAGAGACTTTCTCTTCGAGCTCAATCAACCTTTCATTATCACCATCCTAGATAAACTATTTTTCTAGGAACATGGCATGTTGACTTACAATCATATTGTGATCTTTAAGAAAGTAGAAGTATCCTAATGACTCTTTAGGATACCCTATAAAGTGAGCTTTTATAGCCCTAGCCACTAACTTATCAGCCATTTGTCATTTGACATAGGCTGGACATCTTCAAATCTTGAGATGATCAAGACTTAATTTCTTACCATGCCATATCTAATATGGTGTGGTAGGAATAAATTTAGAAAAAATCTTATTTAATATATAAACTACGGTTAGTAGGGCATGACCCCAAAGATATAAGGATAAGTTAATGAAACTCATCATGGACTGGACCATATCTAATAGGGTCCTATTCCTCATTTTAGATACCCCATTAAGTTGAGATGTACCAGGAGGGGTTCCTTATGAAATAATGTCATTTTTCTTGAGATAACTCAAAAATTTTCTACTAAAATATTTCTCTCCTCGATCTAATTGAAGAATCTTAAAGAGTTTTCTGGTTTGCTTTTCTACTTTACTTCTGAATTTTTTAAACTTTTCAAAAACTTCAGACTTGTGTCTCATAAGAAATACATATCCATATCATAAAAAGTTATTAATAAAGGTAATGAAGTAGTAGTAACCAGTCTTGGTCTGTACATCAAATAGGCCACACACATCAGTGTATACCAGGCTAAGTAACTTAGTAGCTCTTTCCCCATATCTCACAAAGGATAACTTGATCATTTTTTCTTGAAGGCGAGATTTATAAATTGGATACAACTCAAAATTGAATGAGCTTAGGATACCATTCTTTTTCAGTTTGTTTATCCTGTTCTCTCCTATATGGCCAAGTCTAAGGTGCCACATGTACTTATGGTTAACATCATCTTTAGGTCGTTTATTTCCTATGACATTCACTAACTACCCATTTACATTCACACACACATCGACATGTAGGTAATAAAGACTATAAATAGGAGTACTACAAGTAGTCAATTTATTTCACAAATAAGTTGAACAATAATCTTTATTAAAATTAAATGTATAGTCTTTCTGTACTAGTACAAATATGGAAATCAAGTTTCTGTTGGGAATAGTGTCCCAAAGCTAATTGTCAGTCTGTTGACGGTTGTGCTCCTTTTTGTATTAGTACATAAATTATAAATAAATAAAAATTATTTTGATATTTTCATCACAAATTGTTTCATCTTCTAATGAACTCCTATGTTGTGGTGAAGTCCTTAGGACTATTTAGACTCGACAAAGAAGGATTTGTCGTTTAGTCCTTAAACCTGTTCGCGACCAAACGATAAGTTGTTACCAAGGACAACAACATTTATCAAGCATAGGTCATTGTGTGCCATATGGGTTGGTTGTCCTCTTAACCAAGGAGTGTGGAGACACTGGTATGAATACAGGTGAGATGTAAGGGTACATCTGCACTGAACGTGATGGACTTCGGAGCTATTTCTGCTATCAAGATTTACTCCGATGGGATATGGGTATAACTGTCCCTCCGACCTGAGACCGCCACGGTGACTTGCAAGCAACTCACTGCACTTAGGCACTGGACTACCTGAATTTCTAATTCAGTGACGGAAGGATGCTGGGTGTAGTCAAGTACTTGACTTGTCGGTGCGTGTATCAAGATGGGATTGACCACTCTAATTCAGGAGCTGTGTACAATCATATTTTAATTTAACAAAACCTTGGTCAGGGTAGTCCTAGTGAGGAGTCACAGGACTGTTTGAGTTGAGCACAATTCGGATGATCTGATCAGGGTTGACAGTTTAACCCTGAGTCATCCTAAACACAGGGATCAAAAGGGATGAATTATACAGTAACCATATTCACGTAGGTTCTGAGTGTTGCGATTGTGACTATTCGATCTATCCAGATGTCGGGTACCATTGCTAGATGGTCACTTCGATTAGTACAGAAATTGATTCCTGTGCTACCGGCTTAGGTTCGAACCTACGGGGTCACACACATTAGAGGTTCCTATCTGATCTGATGGTTGGTGAAGAGTCCTACGTGTTTGAGATTCTGTGATTGAGAATCAAGATTTTCTGATCATGAGTTCCACACATTTTGGGTACCAGGGTCAAGAGTCCCACTGGTTTGGGACTTTTCGATCAGGATTTCATATCAATAAATTCTGATGCCCGATTGCCCATCAGATTTGGACTCAGTATTTATGAGAGTTTAATTAGTGATTTAATTACTAATTAACTCAATTTGATTGAGTAATTATTTTTGGATCAAGTTCAATTGAATTGGATTCAATTGGGTTTGACCCGATTAGGTTAAGTGTTGACCTAATCATCGAAGTGATTTGGTCCCTGATTTGATCAGGGATTAGGCTTAGTCAATTCTTGATTTGATTAGA
The DNA here is from genome assembly GCF_000442705.2 of Elaeis guineensis. Taxonomy (NCBI): domain Eukaryota; kingdom Viridiplantae; phylum Streptophyta; class Magnoliopsida; order Arecales; family Arecaceae; genus Elaeis; species Elaeis guineensis. The sequence goes on along the minus strand of NC_025995.2, from coordinate 73,151,212 downwards.
ATTTTATTGAGCTTAATTAAGTCTAATTAAGTTGAGTTTAATTTAGTCTAATTGTGCTTAACCTATTTTAATTAGGTTGGCTCAATTAGGTTCAAACCACCTTGACTTTTCTCCCTGCACCACCTCACTTCTTCAGTGCCCATTTGAATTCATGAGAAGCAACTTCTCATGAATTTTCTCCCACGTAGAAGGCATCCCACGCCCCACATTTGTCCACCATATGGGTGGATAAAGATGGTTGGTTGGCCATTCAAATTCAAAAGAAAGTTTGAATTTGAATGAGCAACCAACTCCATGCGCCACCTCTTATCCTTTTGTGCGCCCCATGTTCTACACAAGAAAGTGTTTCTCATGTAAACTCTCCATGCACAAAGAAGCCATGCCCCTTCTCTTCTTACACCCAAGTGGATAGGGATGAGTTGGTTTGCATTTGAATTCAAATTCGATTTGAATTCAAATGTGCAACCACTTATTTTTATCCTCTCACGCGGATAAGACACGTCTTGTGTTATTTTAAAAAGAGGAGAAAGGTGGGGTGTATATACAATCTGATCTAAAAAAGAAAAGAGGGCGTGAGGAAGGTTTTTGCATATTTTTGAAAAGTTCAAAACATTTCGAGAGGAAAGAAAGAAAGAGAGTGGGCGCAGGGTCTTCTGTGAGCATCCTAGGGTTTCAGCCTAGGGTTCGAAAAGTGAGAAAATGAGCTACGAGTGTCGTGAGCCCACGAAATTTAAGGGAGAGTATCATCAACCTCTCAAGCATATTTGCTGATGATCCAGAGTATCCAAAAAATCAGCAGATATCGATCGAAAGAGTTCGATCAGCATCGACCGTCGAAAGGGCTCTACAATGAGCTAGCACTCGTGAGGAGCCGATCAGACCGAGAGCTTCGTGTGGACGATCCACAGAGGCTAGACATACTGTGTGGCTGTATTACGATGATTAGATCCTTTCGATGATGATCAGATTGCGGTGATCGACTATCCACACAAAGGTATTGTGTTCTGAACACATAACAGTAAATTATTTACTATTCAAATTTGAATTTTAAATTTAAATACATGCGTGCTATATATCATATTTAGATCTTAGTGTAGGGTAAATATATATTAATTAATTAAATTAATTAATAATTTTCATTGTAAAATAGTGATTTTGAAAAAATTTTAAAATTACCATTTTACCCCTGCACTAAAAATTTCACTTCAAATGGTATCAGAGCAGGTTCTAAGATATGATATATGTATTTGCATGTGTAGATTAAGTTGTAATCTAAAAGTTTAAATTTAATATTTGAAATTTAAAATTTAAATTTTGAATTTTGAAAGTTGTTCAAATTCAAAATTCAAAATTTTGAAATTCAAAATTTGAATTTTGAATTTTGAAATTTGAAATTCAAAATTCAAAAATTTGAAATTCAAATTTGAATTTTGAATTTTGAAATTTGGTTGAAATTTTAAATTTAAAATTCAAAATTTAAAATTCAAAATTTGAAATTCAAAAATTTAAAATTTAAAATTTGAAATTTGTTTGAAATTTAAAATTCAAAATTTAAAATTTAAAATTTGAAATTTAAATTTTGAAATTGGTATATTTAGATATAATTGATCCAAGTAGCAAGTAATCTAATTGGGTTGGTTGCCATGGTCATCCGGTCATAGGAGAAAAGTAGGGTTTTAAGGCCCTCTCCTTCCATTCGATGGGGTTCTCCTATGGCGGTAGGGGTGCCACTGCAATTATATCCCATGCAGATAAAGTAGTAAAAGACTTAATTGTAAATGTTCAATTGTAAAATTTATCATGAATGTGTTAGATTAGATCTAAAGGAATATTCATGATTTATTTTGATTGAGTTACTTCCCGTTAAGTAATTAGCAATAGGATTGCTATTTATGAAATGTGCTGATCTATTTGTGAAATGAGTCAATATATTTGGTGAACAGAAAATAAAACCTTTCAAATTTGAAAATTATTTTTGAAATATCAAACCCTGACCTATCAGCCCAAATACTTAATTAAAAGAATTAAGTGTTGTCAAGTTGGTCTAGAATTGTGAATTAAGACCTAAGATAATTGCATAAGCTTGTGGGTCAATGGGTTAGATGGATTAGGTCCATAATTGGGTTAGACCTAAAGTTAGCTTAAAGAAATGGACTAAATTAGAGTAATTGGTCAAATCTAATCAAAAATTGAATTAGATTAGGTCAAGGACACTCTAGACTCAACTCCAATAGTTGTAGTTGAATGGGTCCATGTCTTTAACTAGACCAAGATGGACTTAATTCATGGCTATGCGGTGGAACCCTATTTACTAAGTTGATCAAATTAAAACTAATGAACCGGTTGGTGTCTAAGGTAAGTTCGGCAGTTTGACCAGTGATTCTTAAGTGAGAGCTACTCGCATTGATTCAATCTCTGACGAGTTAATGGCATATCCCCACCACTGATCTCACTTACCTGGCCAACCTGGTGAGTTAGGTTTTGATTAGATAACTTGGTGATTAGGGCTCACTCATGTCATTAGGTAAATCAGTGTGACTGATTTAGGTGCTCCTAATGCCGGCTTTAATTAAATCCTTTTTAATCTGACTTGATGAAGTCAGTGGGAGGATTGAAATTGACTGGTTAATTTCTTCTCTTCCTTCACTTAATAAAATCTTCAAAAATTATTAGGTCCCTAAAATGATTAAGTTATAGTGATAACTAAGTCATAACCTCCCATTAAATGAGTGATAATGAGTCCATTAGTTTAATAATCACTGGAGGCCCAAAGGCCTGGTGCTTATTGACTAATGGAATTATCATTCATAGTATGATAATTTGGTTGAGTCTTTCTGATGGTGGTCAGGTTGGTCGGCCAAAGTCGGGCCTGATCATTTATTGGTCCGATTCATCAAATCAAGTCATGTTAATGGTTGGACCTAACCAGATCTTTTCAGTGGAGGCCAAAGCCTACTGATTAGGTTCTGGGGCAAAATAAATTACTAGAAGTTGTTTAGAGAAACAACTGGTTATGAACCTACCCATAGATGCACATGGGTTGACCAACCAAAGTTGGGCTCGTGTGTAGTCTGTGTGGATTCTAGTACCCACTAAGGAATTAAAGCAATTTCTCGAATTGGAGGTTGAGGCTACTAGTTCATAAAAATACTGGGAGAAACTTTAGACTAAAGTCCAAGTCTTTAGTATTAATAATTTATATACTAATAGAGGTCTAGTTTTTCTTTATGCAGCTATGGCCACTACCCTGTCGTTCCGAACATTATTAGATAATGACAAGCTTATGGGACCTAATTTCGATAGCTGGTATCGAAAATTAAAAATCATCTTTGAGCATGAGTGGATCCTTTATGTAGTAACGGATCTGGCACCCGAGGAGCCAGCCCCGAATGCTAGAGGGACGGTCTGAGACACTTACCAGAAGTGGCTCAACGACCGCACCACCGTTCGATGCATAATGCTGGCGGCAATGAATGATGAGTTCAGCCGCAGGTTTGAGAATGCCCAGCCACAGGAGATGCTCCAAATGTTGAGCGACTCCTTTGGCACGCCTGACGATGTTGAAAGGCACAAAACTAGTTGTGCCATTTTCAATGCTCGGATGAGGGATGGGGCCTCAGTCACCGATCATGTATTGTACATGATCGAAATGATTGAGCACCTAAATAAACTGGGCTTTTCCTTGCACGAGCAGCTCGGTAAGGATGCGATCCTTAATTCTTTGTCCAAGTCCTTTCTCCCCTTTCTTACTCATTTTCGAATGACAAAGCCTGCAGTAAACTACCATGGCTTGTTGGGGTTGCTGCAGAACTTTGAGAAGAACCATCAGCTCATAAGGAGTCGGTGAATGTTGTGGGAGGGTCTTCTTCTGGTCATCGTGTTAGATGTGTGCCCTAGATGTCAGATCGGCTGACACATTCCTGTACAGAACTAAGGGCAAATTTATAATTTTGATTATAAATGAATAAAAAAGTTATTCTTCTATCACATTGTGTATATTGTGTCTGTGATACATTCTTTGAGTTAGTGGAAATATAAATTCATATTTTCAAGAGTTGAAAATTTAAGGCATGAATTTACATAACTAACTCATAAAATGCTCTTGACCATAGGATCATCACAAAGATGGTGATCGATCTGGAAGGTTGGTGTACGATCGCTTCCTTAGGGTAGATAAGTCTTGAGTCTACGGTGTGAAGACATCGAAGTGAGAGTACAGGTATTCATTGAGAATGAAAGTACTGAGCGTGACCATATCAAGCAGTCATAAGGAAGTCTACCTTCTAATCGATGACTAGCTCGATGCTGCAGTTGTGTGTCTAGTTTTTTGATCTGAGGTGCATCGATGATTTACCTTGAGTGTATTATAGTTTGACTACACCATAACTCGATCTCCTAGTCATTCAAAATCTTGAGATGTATGTTGGCTGTAGCATATCCATTGTAGGAACCAGATCGCACCAAGATGGGATCTATCAACCTCGGTAGATGAGAGGAGTAGTCCTATGATGATCAAAAGATCGAGTCCTTAAGCCCATGGCCATGGCAGAGTAAAATAATGGAAAAAAATTTCCATTGGATTTCACATCGAACTCAGATCGATCGATTGATTCATATGATTGATGTTGGGTTTGATGAGTTCACCTTAACCATATTCAGTCGGGACTCATGATAGAGGAACTCAATCACACAGGTAGCTGCACCAAGAGGTTCATCTTCAGTTCTGATGGGTTGCCACCATATACTGCTAGGTGTCACTGGTGGATTTTGGAAGCAATTAGAATGATTTTGATGATCGATCATTCTAATTGTCTGAATCAGAAGAGTTCTGGTCCATCGAAAGGAGTTTTGATGATGTCGATGATGAGATCATGACATGTCTCATTACCATACAGAATTGAATCTAACTGGGTCACACAAATAAGGGTTAGGGTCTGGATATCATCAATTGGGCTACCCCAATTGATTTGGATAAGATCCAATTAGGTTCAAGAAATCGTGCTAGCACTCGATTGAGCCTAACTTTCTCCTCGTGTAATCTTTTTTGTCTCTACTGAGTCAAATATGATCTGGCTCATCCAGAGAACCTTGAGAAGGTTTCTCTCAGTTTAATTGAAGCTTGTCCAGCTCAGAAAAGGCTTATCTTAATTCATGAGATGAATTAAAGACAACACTGCTAATTTCTAGCACCTGCCAATTTAATTTTAGGACATCTGTCAAAAGTTGATATATGGGTCTTAAACTGAAGAGGATTCATTGAAGAATTTTTATGGAGTGTCCACATGTCCAAACCACTTCAAATTGGGTGTCATAATCAGATTATGGCATGAGCTCAATTGGATTTAAGTGGGCGCCCCAAATGGATAAGAACCAAAGAGTCCGGATAAACTTAGACTCTTTGGCGCCACCTTATTTGTGCTTATCCAATGTTGGCGCCAACATAGGAGAGAGCATGGAGATTCTTATCTGATGTGATCAGATGACATCACTCCATCAATCAAAATTTTTCCAAAATTTATTAAAATTTTTTGATTGGTCGAATGATGTGGCACTGCGCAGCATATAGGATCTATATAAACCCTGCTGCACCTAGGATTTCGAGATAGAAATTATTTTATGCAAAAACCCATTATCTGCCACCCCCTCCCCTCTTCTCCATGTCCTCCCTGCTCTCCTTTCTCCCCTCTTCACATCCAAGAAGTTGAACATTCATTTGGCAAAGGTATAAGGCATGGTGACGCCTGGAACAGAAGGCTGCAGGACATCTTCGACAGGCTACTGCTCCAACTTCAGAAGGAGTTCTAAAGTACTTTCAAATTAGATATTGATCTAATTTTTGGAGCATAGAATTGTGAGGAGAAGACATTCTAGATTCTACCTAAGTAGATACTAGTAGAGGCCAGGTGCTTGCGTGGCTACATCAGAACCTCAGGCAGTGCTGCGATCATCTACAGGGTAATTAGATTACCCTTGAGGTATGTCTATATTTCTCATACTTTTAGATTTAATTTTAGATTTTAAATATTAGATAATAAAATTAGATCTAATAGATATTAGATCTAAAATAGTATAGAATAAAAATTTTTAATTTATTCCATCCCAGATTTGATGAAATCTGGAAGATCCTACACAGGAAAAAGACAGTTTTCCCTTCAAGTGGTATTAGAGCTAGGTTGTTGGCTCTATTTCAGATCTATTTTAGATCTGATTTTAATTTTAACTTATTTGATATTAAATAATTTCAGATATCACATCAGATATGATAGGATCTAAAATTAAAATATTTAAAATTAAATCTAAGAAGATCTAACATGCATGAGATGCATAACTAGACTAGGATTAATTGAATCCATGAATAGTCTTAAGTTTTATATTTTAATGAGATTAAAATATGAATTAAATATAATTTATTTTTTATTTTTTTTGATATTATAATTGTTATAATCAGATCAAAAAATAGAAAATAAAATTTTAATTATGTCATAAAATTGATCTGTTGCATGCCTAGACTAGTTGTAAAATTGTTCTAGTAACTTGTCTAGAATAGTTTTTATTTTGAATAGTTCATTTAAATTCTATTTTTTAGATATTACATGTGATGTATCAGATCTGAAAGCATGTTAATTAGATTGATTTTTGATACATGAGATGTATGCAAAGCATGTATTAGTTAGATCTTAAATTGTATATGTGATATGTTAATTTAGATCTAACTAGTTTTGTAGTTAAATTTATATTTCTGATTAAGGTGTTCCTCATGGCCATCCGATCATAAGAACAAAGTAGAGTTTTAAGACCCTCTCTTTTCATTCAATGGGATATTCATATGACGTGTAGGGGTGCCACGCGTTCATCCTTAATCAGAAATTAAAACTTACTTTTCTGCAAAACCCTATATCCTGAAACCCTAGGATTTATTTTACATACTTTGTTTATGAACCCAAACTTAATTAATGTATTGAGCTTATGAAATTAAGTTAGGTCTAAAATTGAGAATTTCAGATCTAAGATATTTTCATAAGATTGGGTTCGGACTTGGGTAGCTCAATTAGGTCTAGCGGTTGATCAAACTGAATCAAGAGTTGATTAGGTGGGATCATGAAAGCTAATAATTGACCAGCCTAATAGGATTAAGTCTGGGTCAAGGTCGAATCACATTTAGATGTGACTCGATCAAGTTAAGACCTAATTTGGCTCAGTGGTTAGAGCCTGGATTGTAGACTAACTCAATTAGTTCTGGCTCGACAATTTGGTGTCTAAGGTAAGTTGGGTAGATGCGACCGACTGATTTTTAATTGGGAGCTACTCGACTCGAATGCGTTCTTATCGAGTTAATGGCATATCCCTCCCACCGGTCTCACTTACCTGGCCATATGTGTCGACCCAGTTCTGATTTGAGGTGGCTAACAATTCGAGCTGACCTATGCCACTAGGTTAGTCATAATTATTATGACTATGTCAAATCAAATCTAAAGAGATCTAAATCAAATCTCCCTAAGAAAATATTAAGTCTAGGTCTTCCACCATTGTGGATGTGCGGACCCTTTTCGAGGTTGATTATTCTCGGCTGGTTACAGTGGCTCAGTTGCATTGGAAAGATGCAACCATGTCTATTAGGCATTGGATGCTACGGACTAGAGAATAGGTTGGGCTCAATATTCCGAATATGGTGAGGGACCCAATCAGGAATCTAGTTCATGCAAATGGTGGGTTTGGCTTAACTAAGCATTGGAGCAATATCCCGATACGGTGAGCTTCATAAATTAGAGACCAAGTTTTGGGTGCACCATGATTAGAGAATCATTGGACAAGAGTTATCCACTCATCGATTGATCCATCACCAATAACTGTTAGGTGAGGTGATGAGCCAGTCGGTGAGACTGCACCACCCACAAGAAATCACTAATCACGAAGATTTTTACATCTCTACCAAAGGAGTGTAGGGATCTAAGAAAATAGTGGGAGCCTAATTTATTTAAAAATAAAAACCCTAAACAAATTGGTTGAGTCTGATTATAAAATCTAATTAGAAACTTTTGACTCTCTACAGAAAATATGTTTGCCTCAAACCCCCTGACCAAAATTCTAGACACTCATAGACTGACTGGATCAAATTTTAAGGACTGGTTGAGGAACTACAGAATTATTCTGGGTTCTAAAAAATTGACTCATATCTTGGATCAGGACCCACCTGCCATGCCAGCACGTCCGACTGTTGACAGAGAATATCTCTGAAAAAGTGGACGGATGATGATAACAAAGTCAGGTACTACATGTTGGGTGCAATGTCTGATGATTTGTAGTGCCAACATGAAAATATTTTGACTACCCGCCAAATGTTGGCTCACCTACAAGAGTTGTTTGGTGAACAGAGTTGCGCGGCCAAGTATCAAGTCTGTCAAAGACTTTTTAAGGCCAAGATGCGTGATGGGCAGTCAGTCCAAGATCATTGTTTGACAATGATCAAGGATCTTGAGGAGCTTGAGAAGCTTGGTATCATCTTAGATAAGAATTTTCAGATTGATGTGATCCTTCAGTCCTTGTCTGATGCATATGGTCAGTTCATCATGAACTTCCATATGCATAAGATGCAATGTACCTTGGCCGAGTTAATGAATATGCTGGTTACGACTGAGCTTTCAATGAAAGGTTCAAAAGGCTCAGTTCTTACTGTAGAGCGGACTTCTTCCAAGAAAAAATTTTTGAAAAGAAAAAGAAGTCCGTGAAGAAGCAGAAGGTGGATGGCAAGAACAAAAAGACAGGACCGAAGAAGAAGGCTTTTGAAAAGAGAAAGTGTTTCCACTGTCAGTCAGAAAGCCATTGGAAGCGGAACTGTCCTTAGTACCTGGCCACCCTGAAGAATAAGAAGGATGGTCCTTCTGGAGGTATGCTCATTATCAAATCTAATCTTACGATTTCTTCTGCATCCAATTGGATGCTTGACTCTGGTTCTAGTGCTCATTTGTGCACTTCTATGCAGGGTCTTGAGGAGAGCAGGAGGCTGAGGGATGGGGAGATGATCCTACGTGTCGAGAATGGAGCAGGAGTTACTGCTGTGGCCATAGGAACCTACCCTCTGTGATTACCGTTAGGATTAGATTTAGTTTTAAGAGACTGTTATTATGTGCTTGCAGCAAGCAAGAATTTGATTTCTGTTTCATGTTTAGCACAAGAAGGCTATGTGATTAGCTTTCATAACGACCATTGTAACATATTTTATGAAAATAATAAAGTTGTAAATAGTTTTGTTATTAATGATCTCTATCAGTTACATGTTGATGTATCTATTTTTTAATATTGAGAAAATATGAATGCCATAGGAATTAAAAGGCCTAAAGATAGTCTAAATGATAAGTATCTGTGGCATCTAAGGCTAGGTCATATAGCGGAAGACAGGGTTAACAAATTGAAAAAATTCGAGCTACTGAGTCCGTTGACTTCTGAGTCATATCCAGTTTGTGAATCATGCTTTCAAGGCAAAATGACCAAGCTCCCTTTTATGGGATATGGGGAAAGGGCCACAGACCTACTTGCTCTAGTACATACGGATGTGTGCGGCCCATTTGATGTGTCGGCTAGAGGCAACTTTGTCTACTTCATTATCTTTACCAATGATATGTCTAAGTACGGATATATGTTTCTAATGAAACACAAGTCTGAAGCCTTTGAAAGGTTCAAAGAATTCAGACATGAGGTAAAAAAATAAACAGGAAAGCCCATTAAGGTTCTTCGATCAGATCGAGGAGGTGAATACTTTAGTCAAAAATTTCTAGACTATCTTAAGGACAATGATATAGTCTCTCAATAGACTCCACCTAGAATGCCTCCACTCAACGGGATTTTAGAATGGAGAAACCAGACCCTATTAGATATGGTCCGTTCCATGATGAGCTTCACAGACCTCCCAAAATTTCTTTGGAGACATTATCTCATAACAGTAATTTATGTATTGAATAGGGTTTCCTCTAAAACTATTCCTACCACACCGTATGAGATATGGCATTGTAAGAAGCCAAGTCTGAATCATCTTAGAATTTGGGGTTGTCTGGCTCATGTCAAGAGACAGCAGACGGACAAGTTAGAGTTCAGATCTTTTAGAGCTCGGTTCATAGGATATCCTAAAGAGTTATTAAGATATTATTTTTATATTTCAAAGACCACAATGTGATTGTGAGTCGAAATGCTATTTTTTTTGAAAAATAGTTTATTCAAGATGGTGGCATCGGAAGAATAATTAAGCTCAAGGAGAATGTCTCCCAAAAGCAATGAGCTAAAGAACTTGAGGAACCTAATCAATCAGAACCAGTCCTAACACAACCTCTTCCACCTCGTAGATCGACTAGGATTTTCCATCCTCCTGAAAGGTACTTAGGTACCATACAAGAAATGTAGAGGAAATGTTCCTCACGGGAAATGGGGTTCATGGTGATGATCCCAAGACATATGACGAGGCGATATCAGATATCGACTCTGAGAAATGGTTAGAGGCAATGAGATCAGAAATTGACTCGATGCACTCAAATCAAGTCTGGACCTTGGTAGATCCACCTGAAGGTATTGTACCTATTGGGTGTAAATAGATCTTCAAGAGAAAGATAGGTGCAGATAGGAATGTGGAGACATTCAAGGTTAGGCTCGTAGCGAAAGGTTATAGTCAGCGCGAAGGCATTGACTATCAGAATACCTTCTCGTCCGTAGTCATGCTAAAATCCATCCGCACATTGCTTGCTGTTGCAGCCTATTTCAATTATGAAATATGGCAGATGGATGTGAAAACGGCATTCTTAAATGGATATCTTGATGAAGATATCTATATGGAACAGCCGCTTGGTTTCACATCCAGTGATGATGATCATAAGGTCTGCAAACTGCAAAGGTCCATTTATGGACTTAAGCAAGCATCTCAAAGTTGGAATACTCATTTCAATGATGTGATCAAAATATTTGGTTTCATCAAGAATGAGGAGGAACCCTGTGTGTTCAAAAAGGTCAGTGGGAGCGCAGTTGTCTTCTTAGTATTGTACGTGGATGACATCCTCCTAATTGAGAATGAATTCCCATGTTGACCTCAGTCAAAGTATTGTTGTCTAAGGAGTTTTCTATGAAAGATTTAGGAGAGGCATCCTTTATACTGGGTATTAAGGTCTATAGAGATAGACCAAATAGAATGCTGGGACTTTCACAGGAGATGTACATAGAGGAGGTGCTAAAAAGGTTTAGCATGGAAAACTCCAAAAGAGGTTTATTACCTTTTAGACATGGCATTCATCTCTCCAAAAAGATGTGCCCTAGCACACCTGAGGAGATTAAACACATAAGCAAGATCCCTTATGCTTCGGCAATAGGGAGCCTCATGTATGCCATGCTATGTACACGACCTGATATAGCCCATGCTGTGAGTGTCACAAGCAGATATCAGTCGAATCCAGGCAAAGAGCATTGGACTTCTGTGAAATGTATCCTTAAATACTTGAGAAGGACTAAAGATATGTTTCTAGTCTTTGAGAATGGAGAACTCCAGATTTAGGGATTTACAGACTCAGACTATATATCTGATATAGATGATCGAAAGTCGACATCTGGGAGTCTGTTCATTTGCAATGGTGGTGCAGTTAGCTGGAAGAGTTCCAAGCAAACGGTAATTGCAGATTTCACCAGGGAGGCAGAGTATATTGCTGCATCGGAAGTTGCAAAGGAGGCATTCTGGTACAAGAAGTTTTTCGCAGAGCTTGGAGTAATGTCATCGGATGCCATCCCTCTTTTCTGTGACAATAATGGCGCCATAGCCCTAGCTAAGGAGCCAAGATCTCACCAGAAGTCCAAGCACATCGAGCGGCGATTCCATCTGATCTGTGATTACCTCGAAAAAGGTTATGTCGAGGTCAAGAGAGTCGACTCCACAGATAATGTGACAGACCTGCTGACTAAGCCATTGGGCCAATAGAAGATCGAAGCCCACCTTGAGAAGATGGGACTTAGATATGTAGCCAATTGGTATTAGGTCAAGTGGGAGTTTGTTAGATGTGTGCCCTAGATGCCAGATCGGCTGACACATTCCTGTACAGAACTAAGGACAAATTTATAATTTTGACTATAAATGAATAAAAGGGTTATTCTTCTATCACATTGTGTACATTGTGTCTGTGATACATCCTTTGAGTTAGTGAGAATGTAAATTCATATTTTCAAGAGTTGAAAATTTAAGGCATGAATTTACATAACTAACTCATAAAATGCTCCTGACCATAGGATCATCACGAGGATGGTGATCGATCTGGAAGGTTGGTGTACGATCGCTTCCTTATGGTACATGAGTCTTGAGTCTATGGTGTGGAGACATCAGAGTGAGAGTATATGTATTCGTTGAGAACGAGAGTACTGAGTGTGACCACCACGAGCAGTCATAAGGAAGTCTACCTTCTCGTCGATGACTAGCTCGATGCTACAATTATATGTCTAGTTCTTTGACCTGAGGTGCACCGACGGTTCATCTTGAGTGTGTTATAGTTTGACTACACCATAACTCGATCTCCTAACCATTCAGAACCCTGAGGTGTATGTTGGCTGTAGCATATCCATTGTAAGAACCAGATCGCACCAAGATGGGATCTATCAACCTCGGTAAATGAGAGGAGTAGTCCTATGATAATCGAAAGATCGAGTCCTTAAGCCCATGGCCATGGCAGAGTGAAATAATGGAAAAGAGCTTTCCATTGGGTTTCACATCGGACTCAGATCGATCGATTGATTCATATGACTGATGTTGGGTTTGACGAGTTCACCTTAACCCTAATTCAGTCGGGACTCATGATAGAGGAACTCAATCACATAGGTAGCTGCACCAAGAGGTTCGTCTTCAGTTCTGATGGATTGCTACCATATACTGCTAGGTGTCACTGGTAGATTTTGGGAGCAATTAGAATAATTTTGATGATCGATCATTCTAATTGTCTGAATCAGAAGAGTTCTGGTCTATTGAAAGGAGTTTCGATGATGTCGATGATGAGATCACGACATGTCTCATTACCATACATAATTGAACCTAACTGGGTCACACAAACAAGGGTTAGGATCTGGATGTCATCAATTGGGCTACCCCAATTGATTTGGATAAGATCCAATTAGGTTCAAAAAAATCGTGCTAGCACTCGATTGAGCCTAACTTTCTCCTCGTATAATTTTTTTATCTCTACTGAGCCAAATATGATCTGACTCATCCAGAGAATCTTGAAAAGATTTTTCTCAGTCTAATTGAAGCTTGTCCAGCTCAGAAAAAGCTTGTCTTAATTCATGAGATGAATTTAAGATAAGACCTGCTAATTTCTAGCACCTGCCAATTTCATTTTAGGATATCTGTCAAAAGTTGACATATGGGTCTTAAACTGAAGAGGATTCATTGAAAGATTTTTATGGAGTGTCCACATATCCAAACCACTTCAAATTGGGCACCATAATTAGATTATGGCATGAGCTCAATTGGATTTAAGTGGGCGCCCCAAATGGATAAAAACCAAAGAGTCCTGATAAACTTGGACTCTTTGGTGCCACCTTATTTGTGCTTATCCAATGTTGGTGCCAACATAGGAGAGAGAATGGAGATTCTTATCTGATATAATCAGATGATATCACTCCATCAATCAAAATTTTTTCAGAATTTATTGGAATTTTTTGATTGGTCGAATGATGTGGCACTGCGCAGCATACAGGATCTATATAAACCCAGCTGCACTTAGGGTTTCAAGATAGAACTTGTTTTATGCAAAAACCCATTAGCTGCCACCCCCTCCCCTCTTCTCCACATCCTCCCTGCTCTCCTTTCTCCCCTCTTCACGTCCAAGAAGTTGGACGTTCATCTGGCAAAGGTACAAGGCATGGTGATGCCTGGAATAGAAGGCTGCAGGACATCTTCGATAGGCTGCTGCTCCAACTTCAGAAGGAGTTCTAAAGTACATTCAAATCAGATATTGATCTAATTTTTGGAGCATAGAATTATGAGGAGAAGATATTCTAGATCCTACCTGAGTGGATACTGGTAGAGGCCAGGTGCTTGCGTGGCTACATCAGAACCTCAGGCGGTGCGCGATCATCTATAGGGTAATTAGATTACCCTTGAGGTATGTCTATATTTCTCATACTTTTAAATTTAATTTTAGATTTTAAATATCAGATAATAAAATTAGATCTAATAAATATTAGATCTAAAATAGTATAGAATAAAAATTTTTAATTTATTCCACTCCAGATTTGATGAAATCTGGAAGATCCTACACAAGAAAAAGGCAGTTTTCCCTTCACGTCAACCCTTTAAGAAAGGAAAGAAGAACAAGAAGAAAATGAATAAGAAGGTGCATTCGCATGCTGGGACGACTGCACAGGGTCAAACCAAGAAATGCAAGCCCGACCAGAGCTAGGCGGAGTGCTTCTTTTGCAAGAAGCAGGGGCACTGGAAGAGGAACTATCCTCTATACATTACCTCCCTGGACCCGAACAGGCCGAAGAAGAAGCAAGGTAATTATATGATAACACCTTGCAACTTTTTCATTTGTTATACTACTGCCTGGGTATTGGATACCAGAAGCCCTTATCATATTTGCAATTCGATGCAGGGTCTGCAAGTCAGTAGGAGATTTGATGACGGCGAAAGGTTCCTGAATGTTGGAGATGAAAGCAAAGTTTCAGTTCTAGCTTTAGAAATCATGAACCTTGTAATCAATTCTCGTAATGTAATTCTGAGTGAATGTCACTACTGTCTAAACTTTTTATTAAATATTATTTCTGTAGGCCTTTTGGCCAAGTACGGTTATGAATTTTTAATAAAAAAAATATTTGCAATATCATTTTGAATGATGTTACAATATTTGTTAGACAAATAAATAATGGAATTTACTTACTATCACAGCCTGTTAATGTGGTTCAAACTTTCGGTAAACATTCTAGAATAGATAATATATTAGAAGTCTACCTTTGGCACTATAGGCTAGGTCATATCAATAAGAACAGAATAAACAGGTTGGCTCAAGAAGAAATTCTTGAAGTTGGTGATTGTAAATCACTTCCAACCTGTGAGTCCTGTCTTTTTGAAAAAATGATCAAGTCACCTTTTACTGGAAAAGGTGAGAGAGCCAGTGAACTCTTAGGTCTGGTATATTCTGATGTATGTGGACCCATGAGCTCAAGTGTAAGAGGTGGATATTTCTACTTCATAACCTTCACAGATGACCTATCGAGGTATGGGTATGTCTACTTAATGAAGCATAAGTCGGAGTCATTTGAAATGTTCAAATATTTCTGAAATGAGGTAGAAAAATAAATTAAAAAGTGTATTAAAATTTTTCGATCTGATCGAGGAGGTGAATACTTTTCCAATGATTTTCTGACATATCTTGGGGAGAATGGGATTCTCTCTCAGTGGACTCCTCTTGGAACACCACAGCATAATGGTGTGTCTGAAAGAAGGAATCGAACCTTGTTGGACATGGTTCGATCCATGATGGAGTTTGCTGGTCTGCCGATCTCCCTCTGGAGATATGCGCTCGAATCGGCTTGTTACTTTCTAAATAGGGTTTCGAGTAAGTTTGTAACCAAAATGCCATATGAGATATGGATAAGACGTAAGCCAGTACTCTCGTACCTTAGGGTTTGGGGGTGTCCGGCTTATGTTAAATATTTAATTACGGACAAGCTTGGACCTAGGTCTGACAAGTGTAATTTCATAGGGTACCCAAAAGAGACCAAAGGGTATTATTTCTACCTAGCTGATGAGCAAAAGGTGTTTGTCAGCCTTAAGGCAATCTTTTTAGAAAAGAAGTTCTTTGGTGAAGGGATGTTGCCTCTAAGGTCAAACTTGAGAAAGTTCGACAGGTGGAAAAACCGACACAAGTAGCTGAACCTGAATCGGATTTGGTTAGATCAGATTCGGAGCCCATTGTTCATGCACCCTTAAGGCGATCTGGTAGAGTACCACGTCAACTGGACAGATACTATGGTTTCTTGGTCTGGGATGGTGATCCTGTCGAACTTGATGAAAATGATGAGGATCCGATCAGCTACATGGATGCAATGCAGAGACCTGACTCTGAGAAATGGCTAGAGGCCATGAAATTCGAAATGGAGTCCATGAAGGTCAACGATGTGTGGACATTGGTTGACCCACCCAAAGGAGTAAAACTCATAGGGTGTAAGTGGGTCTTCAAGAGGAAGAGGGGCGCAAACGAAAGGTGGAGACCTATAAAGCTCATCTGGTTGTCAAGAAATATCATCAATGTATGGTATAGACTATGACGAGACATTTTTTCCTGTGGCAATGCTCAAATCCATTCGGATTATGCTTGCGATAGCTGCCCATCTAGACTATGAAATCTGGCAGATGGATGTGAAGACAGCTTTCCTAAACGGAGAGCTGGATGAAGAGGTGTATATGATACAACCTAAGGGATTCACATCCACAGATGAGTCTAAGGTGTGCAAGCTACAAAAGTCTATTTATAGACTTAAGCAGGCATCCCGGAGTTGGAACATACGTTTTGATAAGACGATCAAGATGTATGGCTTCGTTAAGAATGGAGAAGAGCCCTGTATTTATAAGTGGGCTAATGGTCTAGTAGTGGTATTTCTTGTATTGTATGTAGATGATATTCTCTTAATCGGGAATGATGTCCCTGCATTACAGGAAATAAAGATTTGGCTGTCGTCACAATTCTCCATGAAGGATCTGGGAGAAGCTTCCTACATCCTAGGAATGAGGATCTATAGGGATAGATCTAAAAGATTGCTTGGCTTATCCCAGTCCACGCATATTGATACTATGCTGAAGAGGTTCAGCATGGAGAATTTTGAGAAAGGCTATCTATCGATAGGCCATAGAATTTCTCTCTCGAAGAGGGATTGTCCGACAACACCTCAAGAGAGAGAACGTATGGGTAGAATTTCATATACTTCGGCAGTGGGATCTATCATATACGTCATGATATGTACACGACCAGATGTGGCATACTCACTAGGGGTAGTGAGTAGATACCAATCTGATCCAGGGGAGAATCACTGGAAGGTTGTTAAAACCATCCTGAAGTATTTAAGAAATACTAAGGACCGGTGGCTTGTTTATGGTGAGTCGGACTTAAGACTTATAGGGTTTACAGATTCTGGTTTTCAGTCTGATCACGATGACAGCAAGAGTGTGTCGGAATTTATTTTTACCCTTAATGGTGGGATTGTCTGCTGGAAGAGTTCCAAGCACACACTGTGGCTGATTCAGTTTGCGAGGCAAAATATGTCGCTGCATCAGATGCTGCCAAAGAAGCGATGTGGCTGAGAAAATTATCACCGAGCTCAGAGTAGCACCCTCCCTTGTTGGTCCAGTTCTGCTCTACTGTGACAGCTCTGGAGCTATTGCTCAGGCGAAGGAACCGAAGGCATACCAATGGATGAAGCATAATCAGCGCCGCTACCATCTCATCCGAGAAATCATGGATCGAGGTGACGTCGACCTTCAGAAGATCGATGGAAAGGAGAACCTGACCGACCCATTCACTAAAGCCATTGCGGTGAACAAGTTTGATGACTTCAAGTCGAAGATGGGTATTAGATACTGCACTGATTGGCTTTAGGCCAAGTGGGAGATTGTTGGGAATAGTGTTCCAAAGCCAATCGTCAGCCTGTTGATGGTTGTGCTCCTTTTTGTATTAGTATGTAAATTATAAATAAATAAAAGTTATTTTGATATTTTTATCACAAATTGTTTCATCTTCTAATGAACTCCTGTGTTGTGGTGAAGTCCTTAGGACTATTTAGACTCGACAAAGGAGGATTTGTCGTTTAGTCTTTAAACCTGTTCGCGACCAAATGATACGTTGTTACCAAGGACAATAACGTTTATCAAGCATAGGTCATTGTGTGCCATATGGGTTGGTTGTCCTCTTAACCAAGGAGTATGGAGACACTGGTATGGCATACAGGTGAGATGTAAGGGTACATCTGCACTGAACGTGACCGACTCCAGAGCTATTTTTGCTGTCAAGATTTGCTCTGATGGGATATGGGTATAACTGTCCCTCCGACTTGAGACCGCCACAGTGACTTGCAAGCAAGTCACTGCACTTAGGCACTGGACTACCTGAATTTCTAATTCAGTGATGGAAGGATGCTGGATGTAGTCAAGTACTTGACTTGTCGGTGCGTGTGTCAAGATGGGATTGACCACTCCGGTTCAGGAGTTGTGTACAGTCGTGTTTCAATTTAGCAAAACCTTGGCCAGGGTAGTCCTAGTGAGGAGTCACAGGACTGTTTGAGTTAAGCATGATTCAGATGATCTGATCAGGGTTGACAGTTTAACCCTGAGTCATCCTAAACACAGGGGTCAAAAGGGATGAATTATATAGTAACCATATTCATGTAGGTTTTGAGTGTTGCGATTGTGACTATTTGATCTATCCGAACGTCGGGTACCATTGCTAGATGGTCACTTCGAATAGTACAGGAATTGGTTCCTGTGCTACCGGCTTAGGTTCGAACCTGCGGGGTCACACACATTAGAGGTTCCTATCTGATCTGATGGCTGGTGAAGAGTCCTACGTGTCTGAAATTTTGTGATTGAGAATCAG